>NW_012192619.1:39786-139223 GCF_000956335.1 Plasmodium fragile | reverse complement strand
TCTGATGGAAAGGGTTACGGCACATATGGTGGCTCTGATGGAAAGGGTTACGGCACCTATGGTGGATCTGATGGAAAGGGTTACGGCCCCTACGGTGGATCTGATGGAAAGGGTTACGGCCCCTACGGTGGATCTGATGGAAAAGTTTATGGGCCCTACGGTGGATCTGATGGAAAAGTTTATGGGCCCTATGGTGGATCTGATGGAACGGGCTTGTGGCCCGATGGCACGGGTGGAAATGCATACTATGGAGGACGTGACAATCAAGGAAAAAATCCAACATACAGAACACACCTAAATATAAACCTTGGAGATGATAAAGGACATCATGGTGGAAAAAATGGCATACCAGGATATCCAGAATACTTTAAAAAACACTTCAGACCTGGGGATGCAAAGGGGGTAGGTACCGACGGGCACGCACCGGGCACTTATGGCGTGCACCCTGGGGGAAATGGAGTAGCACCAGGAGAAGGAAGCTACGGAGACAATAAATGGTCCGATGGACAACATGGAAGTGGAACTGATGCGCAAAATTTATCTGGACCCCACGGACATAAGGGAGTTGGACCGACAACGTACGATGTAGATTTCGGAAAAAAAGGCCATGGAAAAACAAACGGTGGTGGACCAGGCGAAGAAGGGGCAAACAAAACAAATCCTTCACATGGTGAAGGAGGCTATGAAAAAAATACAGGACCAGAAAGGTATGAGGGAAACGGAACTCCATACTATGTCCAGCATCCCGATGACAACAACGGAAACGGGACGACAAGTTATGGGTTAGATAATGGGGAACATGGTGGTACGCAAGGCGGACAGGGGCATGACGGACACGGGCAAAACCACCCAGGAAGTGCAAACGGCACGGGCACATATCCCATGCACACTAATGGAGGAAGTAATGACCAAAGCTTAAATTACATTCATGGATTACGGCCTGTTAATTCAGGTGACGGACAAGGAATTTATGGCGGTAATGGAATTAACAACCCATTAGTATATAATGTGCAGCACGGGGGATATGGCCCTAAGAATATTAACAATAAACAAGCGAGCGATCATAGCTCCTCCAATGAAGACGTCAACAACAACAATAGCATGAGAAACAAAACATGGGTGCACAGTAAGCCAACGGGAGGACATACAGACTCCACTTCCTCATACGCTTCATATCCAGATTCTGACGATACCGAGTATGAGTTAAAACCAGGTGATGTTAGAACATTAAAACCTAATAATACAACAAATCCACTGACGGAGGCAACTGACGGAATTGCTTACGTAAAAGGAACAAATGCAGGTGAATTCCCCAGGATGCACGGCACCGGCACGGGAAACTACGGAACACAGAACGCAGGATCGGGTGATAATAATAATATGGATGAACACGGATCTACTCCTATCATTATAAAGTATGACAATACGCATGCTAAACGGAGAGCAAAGGAAATTGAGGAAAATCTCAATAAAGGGGAATATTCTAGAGCAAAAATGGCGAATGCAAAAAAAGGGCAGAAATCACAGGGAACTGAATCTGACGGGCAGGATGAAGATGTAGATCCTTCCAATGTGTTTTACGTAGACAACGGACAAGATATGCTTATTAAGGAGAAAATGTCAAAATCGGAAGGATCAGACGAAATGACAGAGGAAGGACTGAACGTAAAATACAAAGAACAAACGGGACCTGTAAATTACCATTTTTCAAATTACATGAATTTAGATAAAAGAAATACGCTGAGCTCCAATGAAATTGAATTACAAAAAATGATAGGACCTAAATTCTCAGAAGAGGTAGATAAATATTGCCGTCTTAATGAACCTTTACAAAAAAAAGGAGATTTCTTAAACCTTTCCTTTGAGTATTCCAGAGCGTTGGAAGAATTAAGGAGCGAAATGATTACCGAGTTGCAAAAAAGAAAATCCGTGGAATTTAACAATTACAATAATATTTTAAATGCCATTTATAACTCTATGAATAGAAAAAATACCAACTTTGGGCGGGACGCATACGAAGATAAAAACTTCATCTCAGAGGCTAACTCCTTTAGAAATAAAGAAATGCAACCGTTAAGTGCCAAGTATAACAAAATTTTAAGACAATACCTTTGTCATGTATTTGTGAACAACCCTGGAGTAAATCAATTAGAGAGACTATACTATCATAATTTAGCCTTAGGAGAACTGATCCAACCCATTAGGAAAAAATACAGCAAAGAAGCATCATCCTCTGTGGGTCTAAACTACGAAATTTATATAGCCTCCTCTTCTAACATATATCTAATGGGTCACCTGCTGATGTTGTCCTTAGCTTACCTTTCGTACAATCACTACTTTGTGCAGGGGGTGAAACCTTTTTATTCTTTAGAAACCATGTTGATGGCCAACTCGGATTACACATTCTTCATGTACAACGAAGTTTGCAATGTGTACTACCGCCCCCCGAAAATTTTCAATAAAGACATAACCTTTATCCCTATCGAATCTAGACCTGGTAGACACAGTACCTATGTAGGGGAAAGGAAAGTAACTTGTGATTTGTTAGAATTGATTCTAAATGCATATACTTTGATAAACGTACACGAAATACAGAAGGTCTTTAACAGCAGTGAAGCGTACGGTTATGAAAACTCCATTTCGTTTTCGCACAATGCAGTGAGGATATTCTCACAGGTATGTCCAAGGAATGATGCCAAGAATCCCCTCAACTGTGATTTTGAAAAGTCTACACTGTATAACCCTAAAATCCTAAAAATGGACGAAGGGGATAAGGAAAACCAGAGAAGTTTAAAAAGAGCCTTTGATATGTTACGAACCTTTGCCGAAATAGAAAATTCATCCTACAAGCCAGAGCCCAATCCTAATTATATTAGCCTCATTTTTGAGCAGAACTTGTACACGGATTTTTATAAGTACCTGTTCTGGTATGATAATAGAGAATTGATAAATGTACAAGTTAGAAAGGTTGGGGGAAAGAAAAAAAACAGTAAAATTCAATTTGTCTACGATGAGTTTATCAAGAGGGGAAAGCAATTAAAAGATAAATTAATCAAAATGGATGCCAAGTACAATACCAGAAGTAAAGCACTATATGTTTTCTACGCCCTAGTGGACAAATATGCCAACATTTTTACGAAAAGCGAAAATATTAGAAAATTCTTCTTAAACGATGTGTCATCCGTACGTCATCATTTATACTTAAATAGTGTCCTGTCTAAATCTCCAAAGTCTAATTTAGACTCCATGAAGAAGACGTTAGAAGAATTGCAATCTTTAACAAACGCCCCACTAAAATTTATCGTACGAGGAAATAATTTAAAATTTTTAAACAACATAGCTAGATATGAAAACTTATTCTATGTGAACTTATTCATAATGTCATCCCTTTCGAGAAAAAATCCAGTCAAGAGTTATTACAATGAGAAGAAGAAAATGTTAACAGCTACAATGTCTGAGAAGTTTGCAACTTCTACATCTGCGTTAATACCACATAAACTTAGAAAACTTGTAGTGACCATGAAAAAGGGACTCCTAAAAAAGAGATTGTTAACTGCGCTTGCCAAGATGAAACTCTTGCAACACATTCCTGCAAACCTGCTGGAAAATATATTAACCACCATCCGTTTTACCACTCATACCATTGCTTCTAGAGAAATTATTCAAAACGCCAAATATATGCCAAAAAACATGAATTTTTATCAACACCGAAATGTGGAGCTTGCCAAACAGGTATTTACGGATGGGGGATTTGCAAAGTATGCCGACAATTTAATGTCGACGTGGTTCACCAAAGGGTTCGAAGAATACAAGACGGAAAAACTTGAACAACAAAAAATGGAATTTTCAATTGATAAGGAACTGAAGGAGGCCAGCAATGATAGCAGCAGTGAACGCGCAGAAGTCACGGAGCAGGAAAAATTACAGCAAGAGCAAAAAGAATTAAATGAAGAAAAGGATAGACAATGGCAACAGAACAAATTAATTTATAATCAAAATGACAAATGGGATCACTACATAAATAAAGAATTCGCAAAGGCTTTAGGAATATGGCTAGAGCTTTCGGACAATCCATATAACAAAGACTCCTTCATCTACAGAGTTGTTGAGGATAGTAAGTACCTACTAGAAAGTAACATCGAAGACAATATCATGTTCTCCAGAACGGTCAAGCCAACGAAACAAACAGTGTTTCGAAAATTTTTCAAAAAAATTGTTTCCCTTGGAAATATGCTCCTGCGAAAACCAAGTTTTAAAGTAGAACATGCCATTTGGTTTGGAGCAACCATCAACATGAAAAAGGCAATGATGTTACTAGAAAAAGTGGCAGAGTTGCATAAGCTTCTACGTAATGAAGATGAATCTTGGCTCATTAATGAAGCCTTCATCGAAATTGTAGACCATGTAGTGCAAATCAGCACAGACAGACGCTTACGTGAACCGTTTAGTGTCGCTAGGAACCCCGGAATGGTGGCTATCAACCCGGCATATGCCCAGTTAAATAATGAAGAGAGAATGAAGGAATTACAAAATTCGATGTGTGCTGATCATTGTTCTGCTTTGTGGAAAACGATATCAACTTTTGCTTTGCAACATTTGAAAAACCCAGACAGTTTACATACTTATGAATCCAAATTTTCTAAAAATGCATTTGGCAACAAAATTGATGACCAAAATTTTGTAAACGATTTTAAAATGATCCTCGGAGGGGATGCTGTCCTGCACTACTTCGATGTCTTGCTACCGAAATCTATGAAGAAAGAATTGAAGGCCATGACAAATGGAGTCTCTCTATCCTCTGCATTTTCTCTCAAATTAACCAAAATCATTTTTAGCGAATTGCAATTGCCTTACTTAAGTCAAATGTTCTACACGCAAGCTCCATATTTTGGTCACTTCATAGGTAAATGGCAAAAGGAAAGAGAAAAAAGTAGGATGAAAGAAATACTAGGGTTCATGACTCTGGGCACTTTATCTGCATACACAATGCTGAGCGCAATGGATATAACTCAGCACGCCAGTGACATTGGAATGGGACCTGCCGCCAGTTGTTACACGTCTACTCTCCCTCCACCTAAACAAGTATGTATCCAACATGCGGTTAAGGCAACTTTAACTAACTCGACACAAGCTTGCATGAAGAGTGTTTTCTCCGTTGGTCTCTTCGCATCCATCGGACCCTACTTGTTTGCACCCATGGCCGGTCTAGCCCTATGGAATGTTTTAAAATCAGAGTTTAAAGTTCTGCAAAGAGTTGATATGGCGCTCAAGAGTGTCTTTAATAACATGTGGAAGAAATTTCTGTCACTAAAGGGAATTCGCAAACTGAAATATATTTTCAAAAGAAGAAAGACCATGAAGAAGAAAATTATCGAAAAGGCCGAACACAAAATGTTGGAAATGAAAAATAATCCCCAAATGGATAAGAATCATAAATTGGCCGTCCAAAAAATGCACAAGCATGTGTCCGGAAGTTACCACTACATATCGTACGCACGCATACAGGTGTAGGGTGGTGGAGTCTTCATTTCCGCGGGCGCGTTGGAGAAAGCTTCTCCCAGGTGCTGAAGTGCGTGTCCATACGTTTATTCCCTAGCGTTGGACGCGCTTTTCTTTTTGAATTTTTTGGCTTACTACCCAGGTGCACGTTGGACGTGGCTACGTGTACGTAGGAAGGGCTCGATAATGCGACGTTCTGTCCGCCACACTGCTCAATTGGCCGTTTCGTCATTCCGACATTTGTACATTTTAATATTGCCCCCTTTTTTTTTTTTTTTCTCTCACCCGATTGACCCCCCACCCCGTTGGTGCACCTTTTCGGTAATTAACAAATTTGCGCTCTTGCGACGCACTGGGGCCTTTATTCCGCCGCAGCCGTTGCAGCCACTGATTCGGGGTTGGTTCATCGACTTTGTTGCACTTTTTGCTTGGGTTTTAATTTGTACGCCCGCGCCTCGGGCTTCTGCGTTCGTTCTTACCCTTATCCATTTACCCTTTGGAGTGATTTTATGTGCCCACCTCCCATTCATTGTTGCATTTAAAATTTTCCTTTTTTTTTTCTTTTTTTTTTTTGGCTCATAAAAATACAGTTCTTTTAAATATTCTCTACATTTTTACCAAACGTAAAAAGAACTCATGAAATTAATAAAATAAAAATTGCAAAACTAGATCGAGGTAGGCTCTTTTTTTGCACTTTGCGGAAATGTGGTGCATGCTTATTTATGTGCATACATTTTGAAACATTGTCCCGTGTGGATGCTCATTTTAAAGATTAAAAATTGGTTAAGCATTTTGTTTTAGCCGTTTTGACGTGACGTACTTGGAAAACCTTAGGCGATACATCGTTTCGAAGGCGATTTATTAGCCGAGTTAAGAATGTTGCATACTGCTGCTCCATCCCGTTGAACGCAGAAACAGGACATTTTGCATTCTTTTTTATATGTAGATAACAAAAATGGAAATGTTCCAAAAAGGTATCTCTATTTTGTGATGTATAACTGAGGGGTGCAAATTGGAAGGCTACATTTACACAAGTTTATTTAGGTTGTGCGTTTGCTTGTTTTTTTCTTTTTTTTCATTTTTGCAACCCCCGTGAGATGCCGTTGTGGGAGGTCCATTCCTAGACATAGCCAACTACACTGAAAATCCCCTCATCGTGCACACAATTTTTATGGAAACAAAATGGAAAAGCAACAATTTGATGAGGAGAGAGGAAAAAAGGACGAAGAAATTATAGCCAAATTAACGATACTAAAGATATCCTCTGTGATCAAAAATGGAGATGTATCAAATTGCAGAGAACTAATTTTAAAAAACAGAAACATAGAAGAATGTGAAGAATTATATCAAATGAAAAATTTGCAAAAAATTGACTTGAGTGAAAACAAAATAAAAGATATGTCGATGCTTGAAATGAATTTAAATTTACAACAAATCATTTTACAACACAATTTAATAGACAACATAAATTACCTAAGCAACATAACCAACTTAGTGTACCTAAATTTGTCAAACAATAAAATCAAAATAATGGATGGCGTGTGCGAATTGAAAAATTTGAAAACGTTAATATTAGCATATAACGAGATTGAGAAAGTTCCCAATTTAGCAAATCTTCAAAATTTGGAGACCCTCATTTTAAAAAACAATAAAATTGAAACGCTTGCAAAACCGACCAAAGTTATGACACACTTAAAAAAAATCTCTCTCTCTTTTAACAAAATGAGAGAATTTTGTTTTGGTTCCCATTTTTCAAGTGTACAAGAGTTACGATTAAACAATAACAAATTAACACATGTCCAGCGGGATGTCGTATACATGACCGCGTTAAAACAGCTTTATATACAAAATAATTTCATTATGGACGCAGCAATTTTAAGCCATTTATGTGAACTGAATTATTTAAAAAATATTGTCATTTCGGAGAACCCCTTTTTTAAAAACATGAACATTGAATTGTTAAATAAATTTATTCAAATGTGTAAAAAGAATTTAACGACCATTAATTCGGTAACAATTCCACCTAGTAGAAAATTTCACAGCTTCCTCTTCGACCACGCAAATGATATAGCTGCTAAGCAGCAGAACCACCGTCGCAATGGTCATGAGTCCAAAGCCGGGGGAGGCCCTACTCAAATGTATGCCAAAAGGGACGACGCTCACATGGGGAGAAACAACCTGCACATCCGCAAAGGGGATTGGAAGAAAAAAGGAAAAAAAGGTGAAAAAAGGAATAAAATGAAAAAATCACAATAAGGTCAAACTGACATACGTTGTGAAGACATTCAAATGACTCGTAAAATCGGCGAGATATAGAATTGACAAGTTGACCTGGCATGAACGGTCGGGCAAAACTGCTCAGGTGTGTGTTTTTGTACTGCGTATATATATATAACATATCCATTTTGTGGCTACTTTCAAGCCTTATTTTTGCCAACCTTTTTTTTTGTGATTTTTTTTATAACATTTAAAAATGAAGAAAAAGATATATTCGCTGCCTTCTTTTTCCTATTTTTCGCTCAACAAAATATCCCTTTCACTAGTGTTTGTGCAGTTTACGCACTTCGCACAGTTCGTGCGTTTTTTAAGCCCGAAATGGGGGCTCGCAGCTTGTGTGTTATGTGAGCCATTGTACGTGGCCAAAAAACTGCTACGCACGCCGCGTATCTTGCACAACTTGGATTTCTTAAAAATGCAGCTGCTGGGAGGAAAAACCAAAGCTGCCGCCGTCGGATCTGTTCAATACATACACGTTCTTTTTTCTATACGCATGAATGAGAAAAATTGATGCAACCTGAGCATTAAAAAAGTGAACTACTTTTTACCATCACTCGAAAGGAGGCACATGTACATTTACATAGCCATAGCTAGCACAACACTCGCAAAAAGGAAGAACCCCCCCCAAAAAAAAGAACAAAACAGTCGCATCCATTTGTTGGCATATAATAAAAGCTGAATTCAATGAATAAGTACCTCTTGTGCAGATTAAAAAATAGGACGCTCGTGCAAATTTGTGGAACAGACTCTTTCAGATTTCTACAAAGCTTGACAACCAACGATTTAAATAAAATAATAACGGAAAAGGATTTTTCTTTATACAAAAATGTCCCAAAAAATGTACTATCCAGCCTGGATGATACAAGTGCGTATCAACTGTGTGGCCATAATGTAAACCACAAAAAATGGACGAAGGGATTGCCTTCCCTATTTTTACACAACAATGGCAAAATATTGGCTGACTGTTTTCTATACAATGTAAAATATACTCATGAAGAAAATATCTTTAGCCTCTTTTACATGGATTGCAATATCAAAGCATGCAGAATGTTGCTCAGCATATTGGAAAAGCGCAAGCTCGCATGTGATGTTCACTTTAGCCAGATGTCCAACATCGCGGTTTATCAGCTCCTGCCAAGTGCTTGTGTCCTCCAGGGGGGAATTTCCAAAGTCGACGCTGTGGGCATCGATGGAGATACCGCTACCAAAGTGAAGGACGAACTTTCTACTCTTTCCAATGACCCAGGAATATTCCTCTTGTCCAAGGATGCAAGAAATGATCACTTAGGATATAGAATGTACCAAATGAAGAGGGAGGGGCAGAAGCTGATAGACGAGAAAAGGGACAAAGGGGAAAGCATAATCATGACAACAGATTTTGTGCATTCCCCCTTGAGTAAAACGCCCAGTGAGGGGATCGACCAGATTAGCAGCGAGAATAAAAAGGAACCCTGCGAAATGCTTCTCAGCTTTGTAAAGGAGGAAAAGGTAAACTTGCCCGCCACTTTCATGTATGACTATATGAAGCTGAATTTAGGAGTCGTCGAAAATTTGTATTCAAACGATCCGCTTTTTGGGGATGTCACGGAGGAAGTCGCAAGCGATTCGCATGTTTCGACTGTTTATGGTGGGCCCAGTGCGTCCGATACAGCAAATGGCGCAAAGGGCAACATGGACAGGGACTCGTTCAAATATAAAGACCTCTCCCCCTTCGACCTCAACTACGATAAGTTAAACTATTTGGCCAAAGACAAAGGATGCTACGTAGGCCAAGAAGCAATAAACAGAACAAGGAACGAAATATTTATAAATAAGTACCAACTGACCATGTGTGTAAACTACGACTACCTCGATATGTTTCTGGAGAATTGCGACAGTTTAAACAAAACTATTTTGGCTGATTCGTTTTTTCAAAAATACATAAAACGCATTAATGATAGGAGTTTATTGAAGCCAACTTTTTTTTTGTTGAAAAATGCATCCAGAAATTTGGAACGTGCCATTAACTATGAACAACAATTTAACGTAATTGTTCAGAAGGGTTGCGCAAAAGGTGGTGACTCCGCAAATAGTAGCGACATAGCAAATGGTACTATAGTGGGAAATGTCTTTTTTTATAACCATGTGATGGGATTATGTTTTTTAATCAAAAAGCGGATAGCCCTTGTAAGTGGCGACATTTATTCTGCTGCTTCCAATGTGTATATTAAAAACAAAGTTGGTGAAGAGCACCACCGAGTTTGTCTTTTCCCATTTAATTATCACAGCAAAGCATTTTAGCGAGAAAAGAAGAGGTGCAATGCATTAATGTGTACCAGGATACACATTATGCTAGGGGAAATCCTCATAGGAGGGAAAAAGAAAATAACACATTCTACTGAAAAAAAATTGAGAAACTCACAGAAAAAAAAGGGTAAACAGACAAAGATAAAAGTGGAATAAAAATCGCAGTACAACATGGCAAATGCGAAATTGATCATATTTTACGCCCCACTCAACAAAAAAAAAAGAAAAAAAGTGCACACACTACCTCAAGGCTAAACTAGAGCACATCGTCCGTGCTCACAGAATCCAGATAATTCCTCAAAAAACGCGGAATTACGAAAACCTTTTTGTTGAATTTTTGATACGCATAAATATTCAGAAGGTAGTAAATGGACCCACTGGTCACGCCCAGTATCCCCGACAGGGAAGCTTTCAAATCTTGTGCATGCAAAATATCAATAAAGATGGACAAATAGGGTAAGTAAATGTTGTAAATATTTATTCCAAAAATCAAATTAGATTTCTGATAAGGATTTAACATACAGTTTACAAAGAGCAGCGATTTCAGGAGTGCTGTTGAATAGAAGGGCTTCTTTAGGTAGGAGCAAATTATGGAGAGGATAGAAATTTGAGACAAATAAAAAGCAAGCGTTTCAGGTGAACCCACAGATTTCTCCAACTCTTGACTCTGCACATATAACATATACACATTTGTTAACACGTATAGTGATATGTCACCATAAAACAATGCTGATGTTACAATTCTGTAAAATTCAAATGCTCTGATTATTCTTTTATCGTGTAGAGCGATGTCTTCTGGTTTTAATCCAATGAGGTTAAGGGTTAGCATCAGTAAAGCGGACGATAAAAAAAGCTTAGTTACAATTTTTGTGTTTCTATACTTATCCATAAAGGATGATTTTAAGTTGAACAAATATTCTTGCAACAACTGTTTTTTTTCAAACAACAGTTGCAAGGTTTTGTTTTTATTCCTCTTTTTTTTTATTGCATGGTTGTTATTATTTATATGTAAATAAAACTTGTTTGCCTTTTTATTTTCCAAAAATTTGTTAATTTTTTTATAGCGGATATCATTGCTGAATAGGTTCTGCCTCTCCAGATTCTTCTTCGGTATGCGTATATGGAACAGTGCCCGTCTCTTATAAAGTAGAAAATTCCGATGGTGTGCATATCGATCTTGTACTTTACCCTTCAATAGGCTGTATAAGTACGTCTGCTTCGCTCTATTTACGTCATTCTGTCCTTTGCACTGTACATGTGCCTTACTTCTGTCGTCAGCTATGTATACAAGGATCCAAATTAGGCACAACAAAATGTTCATCTTTTACCATGGAAAAATTACGCACAGAGGAGAGGCCTATACTGCGACTACTGCTACTGCTTCATCTGCGCCGATATCGACGGCACTTGCTCAGGCAGATGCAAGCGTGCAGGAATACACACGCAGCGCAGGTATGGTAAAACAGGAGGTTTGTTCACTGAACGTCGCTTTGTCGTATCCTCGCGTGTGTACTTTGGAGCCTAGCGCCGCAAATGTTTCATTCCAACAGGGGCTGCAGCTAAGTTCTGTACATTCCGATGCATTAGTCAGCCAGTGGGGCAGTCACATATGTGCGCCCATGTGTTCCATTACATCTGCGTAAAAGTTTTTCCCCTTTTTCTGATCCTAAGGGCTACACTTGCATTGTACAATTGCCCTCCTTCCAATGGTTGCGCACATTTTTCTATTTAAAATTAAGATGTTTTCACGTTTGCTGTAGTAACTTTTTTGCATCTTACATTGTTATTATATTTTTATTATTTATTTTTTTTTTTTTTGAAGCGGGGTAAGCGATTCCACAAAAAAAAGGTACCATTGCAGCACGCTTACACGATTGCCCCGTTGGCGTCCCTCACGAGAGTGGCGCTTAGGAGCATCTTGCATACACGTGTGCATACATGCATGAACGTTGTATCTGTTCATTTTACCCTTGTTGTGCGAATCATTGTGCCATATAAAGGAACCAATTTGGAGGTGACAATGATGAACACAGGTTCGACTTTTATAATGATGCGCCAGTAAAATAAGGGAAGGAAGGAACCACCAGATGTATAGTATGCAAGGGAGAGAATAATATATCCGCGGTGATTATCTTTTAAGCCATCTATAGGCCCAGCGTAGCTGTTTTTCCGCAGGTTTGAAGAAAATCTGACTTTCGCTTACTACATGGTAGGCAAAAACTGAGTGTGTTTAATTGGGCTTTATTTTATTCTTCTTCGTTCCGCGTCTGTACTCTTGTTGAGATATTATATGGAGCAATACAATGGAACAGACAAGAACGCATAATTTTTCTTACCAACAGATTACGTATATTTCAACAACAAATTGACGAAAGAAATGAATGGAAGTTGTTTCCAAAAAGGGGGTTGCACGTCCCCCGTCTGAGCAGTGTGACATCTGTATAATAGATTATCAGCACAACGAACAGTATTTTTTTTTTTTTTTGTTTTTGCGTCCTACTGCATCACAAAATAATCGTATTGGTCTTTCATTTCATTACAAAGCGGACATAAGCATAATGATCAAATGTGTGCACCCTTTTAAGATTAAAAAAGCGCACACTCCCATTTTTCATCACCCCTTTTGAAGTTTTTTTGTAACGTGTGGCTACACGGGTTGTGGTCTTGTTTTTTCCATAGTAAAACATACCACATGATCCGGTATGTCTCGCAAAAAAGCAAAAGTGACTAACAGTTGTATTCATAAAGTGGAAGTATGTACTGTTATGTACCTTCCCCGTCCAGGCTAACGAACGAAAAAATTACAAGCATGACGGATGGCACACTCTATATGGCAAGTCACACTTATAATAAGCGTGTTTTTTTCTTTTTGGTGAAGTTTTTTTGTCCTTGGGTCGTTTTCCAAAAGTGAGGAAATTCGTATACTTGTAAAATAACAAGCTCCTATTACTGTTCAAAATCGTAACGGCGTTATTGGTATTTTTTTTTTTTTTTCTTTTTTTTTTGGGGTGCCAAACTGCGTTTTATTTATGCCGCTTTTCCATTTCTGGTCCTATTATTTGCACCTTTATGAGAATATTTTTTCTCAAACTTCAGCAAGTTTGCAATTCTTTTTTTTTTTTTTTTTTTTTTAACGTTATGTAATAGTATTGTTACGTCGCAAGAAAGCAATACTTCATTCATGCGAGGCAAAATTACAATATTGTTTTAACTTAACCTTCGCATGAATAAGGGGGAAACAATGCGCAATTCCGTAAAGCGGAGTGAAGGACGAAAGTGAAAAATGAGAGCTGCGCAAAAACTGCTTATCTTGCAGCTTTTGTTTTACGTTTGTTTTGACTTTCAGCTTTTGCTTATGTTTCAGTAACGTGCAGCTGTTTATTTACTGTTTTCTCAATTGACTGTTTTTGTTTAACCCGACCAATGTTGCCCATTCTACCAACTGCCCCTCCCCCAACCACTGCAAAGTTGGATACAATGACATTTGTGTCCCTCGACCCCTTTTGATGTTTTTTGTAGTGGAAAGTTATAGTAGAAGAGAAAGGGACACAAGAGTGTCGACATTCTTCCAAACTTAGAAAATACAAACAGTGGCCCTACGACGCATATATACAACAGAGCCTTCTAAAATATATACGTGTGAGGATACACTTGTAGGGCAAGACGCTAATTGTACACACATTTGCGTGAGTTTTTTTTTTCCGAAAAGGTGTGGTGGACATCGTTGCACAAAGAGCAATTAATAGGAAGAGTTAACACAAAAGAGGAGTAAAGGAACGCAGATAGTAGGAGAGGACATAAATTATAATAAAACACATGTACAAAAAAACACCGTGCGCGAGTATCAGAGGCGCCACAAGCACGCCGTTATAGGACGGAAAAATAAGTAGAACAAAAAACACACCTTTTAATGGATAATCTTTTTACAATAAACATAAATCCAGACGAAAATGTTCGCTTAAATATAAATACAGACCAGAATCAGTTTGGGAATTTCGGGGGCGATAGGGAGGGCTTTACAGTGCCCCCCGATGATGAATACAACAAAAAAAATGGAAGCAACAGAAATACGAATGACAACAATTATAACCACTGTAGCGTAGAAGAAGATGAAGTCATAACCGTAGAAATTGACCAAATCAGCACAAACGACAGCTTTGCTATGCTGGAAGAATTGAACGAAGACGAAATTAACGACTATGAAAATATGAGGAAGAAAATTCGAGCCCATATTTTGACCAGTTTTCAAAAGGATAATATTTTAATCGAGGACCCCGAACATTTGGAACAAGATTCTTTTGAGGAACATAAGTTGGAAAGGAATGAAAACGAATTATTGAAATTGAGGAAAGATAAAATTTATCTTATCGTTTTATCTGCCTCTCAGGAAAGAAACAAAAGGAGTAGACAAAGTGAGGCCAACAACAGATATTACTATGACCCAAATGTGGTTGGCGAAGATGCGCAGGGGATTTATGATAATTTTGTGGATGTCCTTCTGGGAAGGGAGGCGCCACAGAGGGGGAACAGCCAAATATCGAAAGGTGTAGTTTCTGCAAACGAAGAGAAAGAAAAAAACGATGAGACAGAAGTGGATGGGGAAAATGCTGATGTGGAAGGGGGTGAAGAAAACACTGCCACCGATGTGGGTGTAGAAAATACAGGGGCCGACTCAATTGATCAAGTGGGGACTGCGGAAATGGAAGAACAGACCTTGCAGGAGGAAGAGTCCCCCCCAGTGATCATCGAGAATGCGGAGGGCGATACCGCAAAAGAGGCCATGGATGAAAATGCAGAATGTTTGACAGAAAGGTGTGCAGAAACTTGTCAAGAAATTTGCTTAGACGATTCCAAGTCCAACGATGTGGTAGATGATTTTCGAGAAAGAATAAAAAATTGGCTAGTAAAATTCCCAGATATCAATTCCGAAAATTTGTTTTTCCACTTTTACTTCCAAAGCGAATTGTATAAAGAAAAAAAGTACACATGTCAGAACTGCGGATCCAGCGATTGCGACAGAGAGTTGACATTCAGACATGTGTGTAAAAATACCTACTGCTTCCTATGCTATAAACGGGTGACTGGACCGATGTGCCATAACACCAAGACACAATATCTTGCATTCAAGGCGAATGCAGGAAAGCTTATTAGTGAGTTAAATTATATTAACTATCCGTACAAAAGTATATCTTGCTTAAATTGTTTCTCTAATGAACATTTGAAATGTGGAAGGCCTCCGTACATTTACGCCAAGCATACGCATAACGTTAGGAGGGAATTTAACAGCAAGTTGGATCCGTCCTATTTTGTCTACTTGAGAAATCCTAAAAATATATGGATTTTACATGAACCCAAAACGAATGAACGGAAGGGGAGTGGTGACGTTGATAATAATGCCCTTCAAAATGTGTACAATCACTCCGGTCAGAGCAGCACCAATGGTGCCAATGGACGTGGATATGGACGAGGAGGTGAACGCGGCAACCGGCGCAATAACAGACGTGGCGGCGATAATGGCCAAACAGCGGAAAGCCACGAACGAGTCGGCGGTCCCCCACACAACCGCCACAAGGACGCAAAGAATTTTAGCAGCAATCACAACGTATACATGGTAGACGACAATCGTTCATATGACAGCAGCAAACGTAAGGTAATCCTCACAAAATACTCTTTTAACGATAGTACACAAAGGAACAAACAGAAGAGGAATTACGATACGTATGATACAGATAGTCAAAATAATTTCCGCTCTAATAATAAAAGACACAAGGATGATACCCACCAAAGCAGTATTCACTATGATTACAAGTATACACAACACGTAGGCAATGACAACAATGACAATATAAGTGACTTCTATCCGCACGGCGGAGAACGTGGCAATAGAAATAAATATGCTGACCAAGGAAGCAGTAGACATAACAATAACAGTAGGTACATTCATGACAGTAGCATTGGCGATTACTATTATAATGATGGAGGGGGTCAGGACAACAGAAACAACGGCAGTCATCATTCAGGCAGTTACTATAACATACATAACGAGAGCAATGACGGCGCCAAGGGATACACGAGTGGGCAAATGCATAATGCTAGGTCGGGTCTATACAAATTCTCGAACGCCTCCAGTGGTAATTTTAGTAATCCAGGAGGTAGTGCCACCATGAAGCCAAATGTTAATTCACATGTGAATAAAAATAACTCGCACAGCATGTACAGGAGCAATCCCAAACGCCGCCATGGCAAAGGCAACCACGGAAGTTACAGCAGTCAAAACAGGGGTAACGTAGCTTTCTACAAGCACAATGACCACAGTGCGAATGGACCTGTTAACAACAAAGGGGGAAACACCTTGTACAAAAGCAAGTATAAGAACGTTCACCCTGATAGAGGCGGTTACCATGACTACCGATAAATGGGTCATTAGTTTCCCCACTAATTGTTTAAAAAAGAAAACAAAAGGAAAAAACAGTTGTTCCTATCTGTGCAGCAGTTTGTAGCGTGGCCGACGTTTTAAAAGGTGCCCACGGAAAAAACGTGACAATTATGGTAATTACGTTAAGATGCACATGTGTCAATAAAAGCGCCCCCTCTATCACCTTCACCCTGGCGTCTCTGTTTTTATGTACTCTGACTTAAACGCGCATGCGCACTGCATACTCTTGGAAAACGGAACAGCGCACGCTAGTTGGTCAGCTCCCTCTTAAATTTGTTCCGGCATTCAGCCAACATTTACATCTGCCCTTTATTCAAATCTCACCATAATTAGCATTCCACACATATGTGTATAAGTACACATATATGACTTTGTACACAAGTTGTTTTTTCTATAAAAATTGAAGTTATATGTTCCTTCTCCGCACGGTTCTATTGTACAAATTTTTTTTTTTTTTTTTTTTTTTTGCTTTTGTCTAATATATTATCCCGAAGTGGGAAAGTCCCCCACGTAGGATTTTGTCAAAAAAAGCTATAAGGATGCATACAAAAATGCGTATAAGCATATGTGCATGTGTCCACATTGAAGTGGGAAATGTAGCAATCCTTTTTGAGGGGCTAACCCACGCGTTACACATATGTACCTTTTTTAAACCAAAATTGGGATCCTTTTGCATCAATTGGAACAATTATTTGATAAATTTATAAGTTGTTTTAAAATACAAACGAGGTTGTTATCCCGCGTCAGACGCGCCGTGGTGACGTGTCACATGTGGAACATACGCATGAGCATGCATGATCTACACAAATATGCCTTTATATTGCATGCCCAAGAAAGTCGATGCTCGTTCAAACAACGAACTATCCGATCAGGAAACCACGAGGACAAATAACAAAAAAAATGAGATAAGCGTTAGGTACACTATTAGGGATAGTACTTTCGGATCTGCGAAAAAGGGTAACGGAAAAGGGGATGATAATCATTTACGAGCTCAGCACAGATCGGTGTGCCACACGGCATAAGGGGTGGAATCCCCCCAAACGCGCTTTATGGAACATGACTCTTTTGTACTCTACTTAATAGCCCCTGTTTGCTGCACTTACTATTTGTCTTTAAATAATGTGCAATTTTTTTCGTCACAATGTTCATTTTTTCATCTGAGTAGGGGGGCAAGTGGTCAAAATGAAATGAAGTTTATATACGGTAGAAGTAGAAGCGCACTTATTTGCCATGTAAGAGAAGTTTGCATAAACGTGTTTCTCCTTTTTGGCTCACTTGAGTAATCCATTTCGTTTTCCAACTCATCCAGCAGCCTACATAAATGGGGGAAGGGGGGAAAAAAAGGTTGGGGTCATGGGCAGGATAATATAAAAGATGTTTCGAACAAAAACAAAAGAACGAGACTGAACGTATTTCCTTTTCACTCTTTTCATACTTTTGTTGATCCTTCAACTCTGTATTGATGGTAATGGCGGCGTTGTGCAGCCGTTCCGCTGATTCGGCTAGTTCGTCCAAATCGTTATCTTGCCTCTTGAGCACAACCTGGAAATACACACAGCAAGAGAGCGCATACATATATATGTGTATTGCGGCATAAAAGGTTCATTCTCTCTATTTCTTAAAGAAATTATGTAAAGTGAATTTATTCCCCCGATGTTCGGACAGCGTACATATATTTATTAGCGAATGAGCTATCCCCCGCCCCACTCTCCATTGCTTCCTTTTTCGCCTTTTCGCTTTTTTTTTTTTTTTTTTTTAAAGCATTACTGCGTCGTATTCTCCCTTCATGTCTCCAGTGTAGTTTAAAACCTGCCAACAAAAAAAAGGAAAAACATAAAAGTTGCGTTTATCGCAAAAAAGATTCTTCATTGTCGTAGTCGCTTACGTGGCGTTCTTTTTTTTTTTTTTTTTTTTCCGCCGTTGCTCTAACCTTGTACGTCAAATTGCTGGCAATATCATTCAGGACGCTTCGAATATTTTTCAGCGAATTGGCTCGGTTCTCCAACTCCTCATTGCTAATATTAAATTTAAATAAATTGTTTTTTACGACATTGACCGCGCTGTCCAGATCATCTAGGTCTTCGTTAAGATATTTTATTTCTTCCTTTATTAGGCAGTATTTTTCCTTGGCCAGGCTGCGCGGGAACAAATTTAAATTTGTCTTTTAAATAGGTTGTTAAGTATACTCCATTGAAATGCATCATGCGTGTGAAAGCACCAATGGGAATTATGTTTCGTCAGCAAAAAGAAGGCAGTGTGTGCATGGGCTCTTTTCCCCGCACTGCATTGTAAGCAAACATGCTGCAACATGATTAATTTTTTTACATTGAATTCTTGTCCGGGATGCTACTCCAGTTGTTGTATAGACTTTGCAGCTTCTGCACTGAGACGTCCACTTCGCTAAAAGGGGAATGGTGCAATGTGTCCACATAATGAATTATTGTCGCACAGATGGGTACAACATTTTTGGTCTCCTTTCACATGTGCATTTATGCTGACTGTGCGCTTTTTTCAAATGTGAGAAATGCGAAAAAACAAATGAAATAATATTTTCAACGTGGTACTTCTCTTTTTATGTAACTTGTGTATACGCACACACACATATATAGTGTTTTTATTTCCATACTGTTTTGCTTCATGAAACGGGTCATCCTTTTCGGTCTTCATTTTTTCCTGTTTCTCTTTTAGTTTCCGTTGTACGCATTAAGCGATGTTGTTAGGTTCTTCTGTACGTGGCTCAGAAGCCAAATGAGGGGTGTGCGCGGAGGGGCCTCAGTGTTTAAGCGTATTAGCTTACGTGCAATTGCGATGTGCCCATGTGTCTTCCCACGTTTTATATTTAAAATTGACGACTAAACTGGCACCAAGCACGCTGATGTTGATTAATAAATCATAAGATGCGGCACGGATACAAATATATATGCCTGAGTATGCAAAGATATACTTTTCCCCTTATGAGGTAGAATAACCCTGAAATGTTGTTGCTCCTGTTTTTAATTTATAGTTTAGGAAACAAAATGTTTTTTTTTTTTTTCTTTTTTTTTTTCCTTTCATCAGGGAAAGCACACTTTTGATGACTGTCTTCTCCAAATTCGTAATCGTCATGTAACAATTTAAACGGCAGCTCTCATTCTCTGTGTGTGTCTCTACGACTAGGTAACAAAAAAATGAATGCAGTTTTTTCTATACGGACAAAATCCTACAACTGTTCGTTGGTAAACAAAAGGGTTTCAAAAAAAAAAAAAAAAAAAAACTTCCATATGTAGTATGCGCTTTTTACTTTAAATATAACTTCAGGAATTGCAGTCCGTATTCTCGTTTCATGCCCCCCTTGCTGAATAGTAATTCTACACTTAACACGTGTGATCAAGTTGTTTTTCTAAGGTGGCTATCTTTTTCACGTAGTAAAAATTGTTGCTACAACTTTATATCTCTCTGAAGAGAAGAAAATAAGTACGGCAAGGGAAAGAAACGTCGCGGCTATAGGCCTTGAAATGTTTGAAAATATTTAAATATTCTTAATGTGCTTCTTTAGGTGTACTGTACAAACTGCACTATTAGCACTCCTTCCCACTGCCTAAACATGTTGCCCTTTAAGAGGGTAGGTTTCATACGCGTAATTTTGCGCACAAATTGGGGCATCCATATATTGGCTTGTTCGCCAGCACGTTTAGCCCGGTCCGTATAACGTGTATGCAACTCCACGGGGGCAACAGGCAGGCTAGTATATGCCTACGTTAACGCGTATATATGGGGGCAGGCCCAAAGGAAAGAAAGAGAGCGATATGGCGGACGCAATTCTTCAAAGTGTATTGACTTGCATAATTGTTCAATACATACGCATAAGAATATGCTGTACACTTGTATTGCATAGCAATATGCACACTAATGAAAAAGGAGAAAAACGCATTATAGCTTAATTGTGCCACATCCCTAATTTAAATGTTAAAAATAGACTAATAACATGTGGTATGCATGCCGCTTCCCAGCGTTTTTTTTTTTTTTTTTTGTTTTTTTTTTTATGGCCCTCATGAAGCATTTGCCCCCTTCGCTGCTTTTTGTATGCGCAGATATCGTTCTGTGACATAAAAAAAAAAAAAATCGTATGCCTTCATCAGCACGTAATAAAAAAAAAAAACAATGTTTCGCTGTGCATTCCTTTTTTTTTTTTTTTCGGTTGAAAGCTATTTTACTTTTCCTCTTTTGCGTAATCTTGTTCTTTGTTTTGAAAACATTTATAGATAAAAACTGAATGACAGTAAGTCACAGACACATAGAGTACTGGGCTAAGGCTGGTTTTACTCCATGTTGGATCTTCCCGCCTTTTATCAAGTACGTGATGTTAGCGTACATTAGATTGTTTTAGTTCATTTTGGTCAAAAACATAAACAAAAAAAGGGGTGTGAAAAAAAAGTGTGTTAGTATTAATTCTTATGTATCCAATAACATGCCCGCTTGATCACTTTAAGTACGCTCCCTTTTGTACCTTACTGTTTGCTACTTGTTTTTTTTTTTTTCCATTTTTGTCCTTGTCCCCCCCTCCCCTGGTTTGTCCCCTTTACTGTTGTTTTGTAAAAAAACTGTGTCAAGCGTCTGTTGTACTTCCCTTGGGGAAGATAATTCATGCTTTGTAAGAACAGCGCATACGGCGCAGTTGCATAACGCTCATGCATCACACGTAGGTAGAACAAAACACAATGCGCGTGATGAAAGCGTAGCGATGGCGAATGAGAAAAAAGGCTAACGAGTTAGCCGATCGTTAGCCGACCTGTAGCGCGTCGTTCGCTCTGATCCGCCAAATCACGTAAGCATGCAGATAAGAACCTCTAAAGATGGATCCACTGCCGCTGCTAGAAGAACTCGAAAATGACATGAAGGTGCTAATCGCTGAGACAAGGAAAAAAAACGTGTGCATAAAGGAGAAGACAGAAATATGCATCATAAAAATTAAAAATTACAATAGTATAATCGAATCGAATAAAAACCAACTGTTCAGCAGCTTTGAATTCCCCATAGACGAAATAATCGAAATTATCAACGTAGGAATCCAAGTCAATACTCAAAAAATCTCCAACTTATGTCTTCTCATAATTAAGAGAGTCGTCTGTTACTTCCTCCACATAATAGACAACAAACACACAATAAAAAATTTTAGGTACATACATATAGAGAAGCAACTAGAAAAAATTACCAATGTGTTATTCGATTTGACATTCCTTGAGGATAAAAAAATTTTAATTAAAATTGTGCAAATAATATTAGCCGCGTTTTCTCATCAGTATATGGAGTATTACAACAAGGACATTATTAACACCTTGTTGAAAATTTTGTACTCCGTTTATTATTCATCTTTATATGATAGCAATACCATTTTGTATGAAACGTGCTGTGCTGCGTACAAGCAGCTACTCAATTCGCTCATTGATGTGTGTAATAGAGAGAGTAGTGTTGGGGCCTCTCCAGGTGATAACTTAGAGAATTATATGTGCGAGTCAGGCGAAAAGGAGAAGAATGACTTGGAAGGCGAAGAAGACAGTGGTGACCACAACCGTTTGCATGTGGAGGACGACCACTCAAGGGAAGTGAAACAACTTTATTTTGAAAATTTCGATTTGCCATATGATACGGATAGCCCGATAGATCTCATCTACGTAACGGATCTGAAAGATCAGAGTTACATGAAAAACAAAAACAAATTGCTTTCCCTAATTCATTATCTCTGTTACTGCTGCTTTGTAAATATTAGACTAAAGTATAACTCTGTTGGCGTTTCTTCGCCGTGTGCGCATGGAACCACAGAGGAGGAAAAACGAAAAGAAGAGAGTGTTGATAACGCCGCTAATGCCGATCAGCCCCCGACAAATGACAACACTAATGGTATTCTCCAAGAAGAACCAAATGATAAAAAAATACATACCTACCCTAAACAGACAAGTTATTCAAAAGACACACTACAGTTGGACAGAAGCAACGCCGACCCCCCTGTGGAAGAAAAACATAACGCACAGGAAGATCAGGCAGAAGAAGAAGGACAGCAGAAAAAAAAAAAGTCCAGTAAAGACGAAAGTGTGTACATCTATAGTGTGAAAAATTCTAATATAAAAAAATTCTTAAAAATTTTAAAAAGCACAAATGGGAAAAACCAAACAGATAACAAAATGAACCTTGATGATAACGAAAATGTGCAACCAGACTCGTGTGACCAAAGGACAGAAATCCTGTCGACCTACAACAAGAATAATTTAATTTTGCCACTAAACTTTTGCCTAGATCTATTGTATATATTTCTTAACAACTATGAACACTTTTTAAAAAATTTCGATTTTTTCAAATTATTGAAATTTGAAATTATATATATCATACTGTTATCATTAAGGTATAACTTACACATAGACGTTTTTTATAGATGCCTGAAAATTTTTAAGATTATCTGTCACAAATATTTTCAGTACTTCCTGGGCGAAATAAAATTTCTATTCCTAATCCTAATTCAACATTTGTGCTTGACGCAACCCTTTTCAAAATTGCTCATCGTTTTAAATTTTTTTTTCTATCTCTTTGATGACACACTGACTCTGTTTCATTTGTACAAATATTTTTGCCATATGGCGGAAACTCCAAAGGAAGGAAGAGCAGCTGAGGAGGAAGATGTGAAGAAAGACCCAGAAGTGCCCAAGGACGTTATAAAGAGCGGTACCGATGGAGCGAAGAGGAAAAAGAAAAAACACAAAAAAACGAAGAAGGGCTACATTCAAGAGGGTGACAATGCCCCTGAGGCAGCACAAAATGTCCCTAATGAAAAACCGCCGTGTCAGGAACCTCCCGATGTAGTAAGCATTAAGTCCGATGAGGAAAGTAAGGGGAAAATAGCGGGGGAACCGAAATCACGCGAAACGAACCCAAAGAAGAGTGATGTGATGGGAGCGAAAAGCTCAAGCGCGCAGGGGAAACAGTACAGTGATGATGACGACCTCTTGTTCATCAAAGTCGTTGAATACATTAGCAAAATTATTCACGAGTTGTTATTTTTGCATTCCATTGACCTAACAAAAATGTACGCCCATATGAAGGTGTTTAAGTATGATAGGATATACACGGGAGAGAAGAAAGTTGAGCAGCATGTGGACAAGGGACAGATCAAGTCTGGTGGAACCAGCAGAGGCGAAAGGAAGGACGCCGAGGGGAACCACAAAGAAAGCAGCAAAGAAGACGAAGAGAAAAAGCTCAAGCAGTGCGACGGCCAAATAAAACCAAAGCAGCACAATCATGCAAAAGAAGTCCAAGGCAGCTCCAACGAAATGCCATTCCGCAGTTTTTTGAGTTATCCCCTAATTTTACCAAACAGTTGCGAAAACCCCACGGAAAATTTCTACTTATTCAAATATTCAGCAGAGAAAAAAGTAAGTAGAACAATGTTTGATGATTTATGCTACAAAGACGCAGACGAAATACGTGTCCTTGCGTCCACTGTGGACACTATTTTATCTCTTGTGAATTCTTTTTATGTAATTTTTTTAAACATATTGAGAATGTCCCTTAATCAGTATTGCTTCGCGACGATAGATCTAAATGATGAGAGTGGATTTGCTCTAAGTGAATCATCGCCGTGTGGCAGCACATCTGAGGGGAAGCATGAAAAGAAGGAGACAGTGACACAATTATGCAATGAGCAAGGATCTGGTTTGCAATCGGCCCCGACAGCACAATGGCCCAGTGTCATTAGTGAAATGAGCCCATCTTTTGATGACGAACTGGAACGAAGACTCCACTGCTACAATAAGAACACAACCGAACGCACGAATAAGATTGAAGCCAGAGGGGCAGATTTGTATAGCGGTGCGAGTGGCGATGTGTATAGCAGCGCAAATAGCTACAACCCAACGAATGACCGAGGGAAAAATAAAGACAAGAATCCCCATGGAAGCAATCCTCTAAATTCAAATGACCAGTACCATGAGAGTATGTCCCTATTTTTTAACGTATTCAGTTCCACATGCAGATATTTCATATCATCTCTCTGCTTAATCTTCTCCTACACGAACACGCTAGATGTGTGTTTCTTCAGTGGGTTCCAGAAAATAATTTTTATCAGTACTCACTTAAAAATAAATATTTGTACCAATGCGTGCCTGCAGACCTTAACAAAATGCAGTAGTATTTTTACCCTAGAGAATTCGCCCTTCTTTTTGAAGATTCTTAGAAATTTCGAAAGGCAAGAAAATAGGAGTGAAAACAACTCTGGTGTAAGAAAGAGCAAAGGGTCTATCAAAAGCATCAGTAAGGTTCCCATGTTGCACTCTTCTAATGAGAGTAAATCATCTAATCGAGAAGGTAGCGAGGCTAGTGTGAAGGATGGACACAATTTTGTCCACATGGATCACTCACTGGGCGAAGCTACCTGTGCGCACAACATGGGAAAATCTGTCAAACGCGGTAGTAACGATTTGGTGGAAGGTAAAAGGGAATCAAGCAAAAGTCACAATGAATTACAACCCACAAATGTGAAGGAATACGTGGAAGACGAGGACAAAATAGATGATATAGTGACCAAACAAAAGAGCGATGAGAATACTGCCAAGGGGGGGAATCCACAAAAGGGAGAAAAGGGTAACGATTATTCCGGAAATTATTTTTATAACCTCAAGTGCGGAAAAAGTGAGAGCGACGATAACAGAAATGAGGATTATGAGAACCAACCCAACATGAATGTTGAACTGGGCAAGAATTTCCCCCCAAGTGACTCCCATTATAACGTTACCAGTAAGGCTCTGGATGATGGGGAAAGTTTAGGAAGAGGTAAAAGAAATAGTCGAAGGAAAGACACGCATCACATGATGGCGAACAAATCCATCTCAAAAAAGACGAGCATGGAAAGTGTAGAGTCCAATTTTGTTTGTTACAAATCGACATTGAACGAAGATCGTATGAAATATTTTGACGAGATCATTAGTATCATATTGCAAGAATCATACTTCATAAACAACGATTTGAATAACGTAAAATATATACTGTCCCTAAAGGCAGTCATTAGCATATTCTTCATTTATGGAGACAAGCTCCATTTTGAAAACTGGCTAAGGATGATTAATCTCTTCGTCGAAGTTAATTATATATATAAGTATATATCATCAATAGAGAACAAAACGATTGAGTTTTTACACTTCCTTCATCACATTAACAAAAATGAGGAAGATTTTATCTTCTCTCTAAGTAAGAGATTCATCGACTCGGACAAAAACACTTATGTACAAAATGTAAATTCAAAAAGTGCTGAATTCTGTTATTTTATATTGAGGTTTATTCAGAAAAATCCTGTACTGTGTGCAGAAATTACGGTTATATTTTCCTCATTTTCTTACTTTTTTAAGAACACCATATTTTATAAGCTTTCCACTTTGATTAATATTTTAAATTCAATTCATTTTATGATATTTAATCAATTTTTCAAGCAAAGGAAGGTGGGGCCCAAGGGGGGAGACGTACCTCCCAAGTTAAGTTGTAAAGGTATGGCCATGGCTCCTTGTGGGGGATATATACCAAGCAAAGAGATTAATCAATATGGCGGTGCACATGTGAGTGCAGGAGGCTCTAAGGATATGTGCACAACTGTGTGCAACGGACATGTGGGAAGTGCCCAGAAAGGTGCTAACTGCGTGGATGGAAATGCAAGCAATACCAGGTTACCGGAGCCCCCCTTCAGGGAGGAAGCCTTTCATTCGGCAAACTCACAAGGAAGGGAAAAGAACGAGGAAGACACAACTCCCAGCAGTTGCGAATATATAAAGTTCAACAAACTAAATAGAAAAAAAAATATAATTGAAAAATACATCGAATTTTTGCACAACAATGATAACATTTTTGAGGTGTATTATTATTACCTGTCCCATTTTGACCCCATGTACACAACTTATTTTTCCTTCTACACGGATATGTTCTTTTCAACTAAAGGGGAGGACCGTGAAGAATTGGCGAAGGATAGACCAATCAACAACGAATGCGCACATTTACCAAGACAGGAAGTTCCCACTGAAGAAACAAACTTCTCAACAGAAATGAATGGTAAGCAGAGCGGTAATGCAACCAAGGAACACACCTACTACATCGTAATGAAGAAATTAGAAAAGTTTTGCATCTTCGAAGATTTCTACCCCCTACATATGATAGAAATGCTTTGTGTTATTAACCTGGATAAGATAAGAAGCATTTACAACAACTGCTGCATGAACATATTATTGCTCTCCTTGTGCAAAAATAATGACATACAAAGAAAAAGCATCGACACCTTGTTCAATATTATAAAAGAGTCTGTTGTACATTATAAAAACAACTTTGAAATTCAGTTTCTTCTCTTTAAGCCATTTTTCCTGTTCATAGTTAACCCACATGCATGTTACCGATCGTATTTTATTAGCTCCTTCTTAAATTGCATTAGAAAAAATGCTTCCTTTTTTAACAAGGACATTTGGCTGTTTATCATTTTTCTGCTATACGTATCATTCCAGAAAGAGTTAAAAAAAAAGGGTTTAATAAATACCAACGAAGATGAAGAGGATAGGCAACAAATAATGGAGGAAAATATATCCAACATTAATAACATTTTTAACATCCTGGAAATTATAATTGTAGATTATATTGAGGAAGTCCCTGTGTGCAAAATTATGGAAGTCATCATCCACATGCTCATCCTCTTTTCGTCCCTAAATGTTTTGAGCAATAACATATCCTTCAGGGCCATCAATTTTTCCTGGTCAATCGTTGATTACATTGTAGCACGCTCTCACATGCTGAAAAGGAATGGAAGAAAAGGAAAAGACCGTGGTGTAACTGAAGTAGAAAAAGGCGCACCACAAAAGGATAAAAACAAAACAGGACAAAATAAACTCCTTCACATTTGCGCCATAGAAAACAAAAAAATTTACATATACGAAAAAGAAATAAAAATGAGAAACATAAGAATGAAAAGCTTTTTTACTTTCATTTTGAATCAACTTATGAAGTTGTGCTTCGACGAAAGAATAGAAGTTCGAAATTGCAGCATCAAAACGATCATTAGTATTCTCTCCACACATATTTTCAAATTTGACTTTTTCTTTTACAAAACGTCCATCTGCTTGTTACTTAAGCGCTTGAGCGTTAGGTACTACTCCAAGTTGAAGGGATATTTCGAGATGGAGCGTAGGCATGAGCACCAGGTGGATTGCCAATCGGATGAACTTACCTGTGTAAACCGCACCGCAGATCTAAGCAGCCCCCCATTGGAGAAGGAGAGCAATGGTGAAGCCCACACGAATGAAGAACCGGCAGAACGAGACAGAACGTTCCTTGGGAAACAATTCAAGAAGAGCTTCGCAGATTTGAGACAGGAGGTGGAAGGAGAGTTCGCAAATAAAAAAAGAAAAAAAGGAGGGAAGGAAATGAAGGAGCAGCCCTATTTGTTAAGCGAAATTGAAAAAGGGGCCGGTATCCCCAGCAGTAACGCAAGTGGAAATGGAGGACCAAGCGGAAACGGAAGCAGTAGTGGAAACACCGCTTTGGAAACGGAAAAGAACGGAGACTTATACGATTATGTAAATGAAAACTTCAGCAAAATTATTATCCATCATTCAAGGGACAGTAAACTGAAGCAGTGGATCGAAAGCTTTATCCTAATCATAGAAGGGTGTAATCGGATCCTCCTGGAGCAAAGGGACTACAGAAAGTTTTACATTTTTTATGGCACCTTTGTGAACATCCTCAAAACTACACTGTTTGTGAAGTATCAGAGCAAGAACATGTTAGAGCTGCACATATCGATTCTACAAATACTCAACAACATTTTTATATCCAAGATGACCTACTATGATGTGTGCCATTTCACAATGAAGAATTCGCTAGGAAATAGGAATAGATGTTCTGATCATATAAGTATATTCGACATGTGCCTTTTTTACATTTACAATTATGCCTACTGCACTGATGACCACAAGATTAAAGATTTCATTTTGAAGCTCCTTATTGATAATTTGAAAAATGTCCACTGTGATAAGTGGATATATGTGCATTCGTTGATGTATTTGCATATGTTTCACTTTTTGTTTACGTCCAGCGTGGAGGTTGTGCTGAGCCCAGTGGAAGGGAAAACCTATTCCTTCATGAACTACGATTCCATTTTGAATGAGTTGTTTTTTGATTACTTTGTCAGCGAGAGGGAGACAATCACAAGTTACGTAGGAAGCGACATCAATGCTGCACCTAACGACACGGGAAATAACCCCCCCAAGTGCTCACAGAAGGATGAGCCCCAAGGGGAAGGAGGGGCTGGTTCCTTTCCAAAGAGGCTATCCTTCCTAAACAGCCACTTCACATTTGAGTACAAAACGAACGAAGCATCACATGACCCACTAAATATTTACAACATACTAGAAAACAACAAAAGCTTATATAGGGAGGAAACTTTTGGAGAAAACCCAAAATTGGGGAGTAAAGACATATACGCGAGCTTCTTAAATGGTCATGTAAATAGCGAAATTTTTACCATCATGATGGACATTTTTCAAACGTTAGAGTACGACAAAATAAATCTCCTAATAAATGAGGAACTACTAAAGTGTGTAAAATATTTGGTACTAAGTTTAGCAGAGAATGAAGAGAAAAAATCTATCCTAACCAAACTCCTACACTTTGTCTTTGATGAAAAAATACTGTTTAATGAAAATTCGGATGAAATAATTGAAAAGATAGAACTGAATGATACATATAATAAACTCGATATGGACATAAACACCAAGGAATTGAATGAAGAAAATAAAGAGTGTAACAGATTATTTACTTTAAATTATAAAAAAATTTACCCATTAAATAATTATATAGAATATTTCCAAACATTTTCCTTAGGAATGTTCAATTATTTCACTCCTTTTTTGATTTACTACATTCATAACAAGTTCAATTTGTATCCAAACTATAATATAAATATAGTGTTCTCCATCATACTGTGCAATTTTATGAGACAAGAATTTTACAGCTTATTTTATCAGAAAGAAAATTACTCCCTTGTCCTTTCCTTTGTTAATATGTTTCCATACATTATTGCGGGTCACGTGAAATGCTTCTTGCATAATATAAATAACAACTCCTGCTTTGTCTTTTACGAAAGCATTATCATCCTGCTGAAAATTACGTACAATATGCTTGAAATTTCGGGGAATGTCGCCGAGGAGGATTTGCACAAGTACTGGTGTGCGGTCATTTTCTCCGTCGAGAAGATTCTCTGCGTTAGTTGTAAGTGCTGAAGAGGGGGACCACGCGACATGTTGGTGCGTGTACGGCGTTGTCACTCTACCGTAGTAGCTTCTTTGAAATGAATAGCTGTGCACATGTGCATGCCTCTTCTTTTGTATTTTTGTGCAATCTTGTTTGTGTTCCCCACATGCGCTTATATGTATATATTGTGTTTTTTTTTTTTTTCAGGCAGCAACGATAAAATAGACATGCTGGACATAATGCTCATAAAGTTCATACGGAACCATTACTTGGTGGAGAATTCAAAGGTCCCACTGTTTATAAAAATATACTTGGTAATGTGCGCGCAATTGGATGATGGAGAGGTGTCACATTAGAGTAAATACTGTTTGTAGTTTCCAACGTGATGATATGGTCCCCATTTGACGCGCCACCTTTTTTTTCCCTCCCCCCTCAGACGAAAGTTATAAGCGAACTCAATGATAAGAAGCGAAGGGCCTTCTCAAGCTGGACGCTGCAGATGTGAGTGCCGTGCGCATTATAAGCATGGTGCATATCGCATGCGTAACATGTCCCATGTTTGCACTGCTATGGCGCTTTCCTTTGCATCCCGAGCACATTTGTCACGCCAATTGCGTGTTTTTTTTTTTTGTCCAACCGGCAGTTTATTTGAGGAATATGAAAAGATGACCAAGGAGAATTACAACGACAGTTACTACACAACTCTTATGACATTAGTTATGCTAAAGAAATGTGTGCTAACCCTCAGGAGCTTTTCGAGTGAAAATAATGAGGTAATAATTTGTGACATTTTCCGCCGTTTAGTTAGTGCCCAGTGTTTTTTCTCTTTGACATAATTGTGTTTTTTTTGCCTGAACAATTTTGTAACTTTTTCGCGGTGTGCATTTAGATGGACAGCTTTGTGTTTACTTAAAATTGTAAAAGGAATTATAAAATGGCAATATCAGATCGGTATCAATATACCTGTCCTTTTTACCACTTTTTTTTTTTTTTTTTTCCCCTAACAAGAATGCTGACGAAGTTTTGTTTATTTTATACGAAATGAAGAAGTTGAAGTGTTGCTACACCTACATCGACATGAAGAGTAGTTCGATACTAAAATGCTCAGGTATGGGGCGAGGGGGAACTGGCGTCGTGAGCCGTTTTGTTTCGGTGCACCGTTTTTCACCCGCCATGTTTTGGAATTGCCCCATTGGAGAAGGCCCTTTTGGGAAGCTCTACTAATAAATCTCCCTTTCTGTCTTTTCCCATTCTCAGAGGACAAGGCGCACCTGTTCATTTGCTACCCCTACCTGTTGGACTGCCTAAACACGGAAAATACGTAAGTGGAAAAAAAGGGGAAAGAGAGAAAAAGGAACACAGCGAAAAAGGGGGAATTTCCTCATGAAGGAGAAAAGCGCAACACATAATTGTGCATACACTTTGCGTAATTGAACCCCTCCCAAATTCCAACTGCACACGTTGTGCGCCCTGACGTTCGGTGGGCACAAGCACGGAGCCGTCTTTTCTGCAACTTCCCTTCTTTTTATGACACCTTTAATTCGATCTGCCCCCTATCCATGGTTCCAATTTTTACAGGAAAGTGTTGACCACGGTTAAAGAATTACTGAAGCTTATATCAAACCCACTGTGCTCAAACAATTCTGGATAACAGGAGCAGACAACTGAAAGGTTGTGCCTTGTGCATATGTGTACACATTTGAGCAATACCGTTTGTGAATACCCAAGGAAGAAAAACTGGTGCTTTAAAGAAAGGAAGTCCATCTACGGAAAGTTAACACTTTTTAATTGTTTTGCCCTAACTCTATAACCCTGATTCGTTTTGAAAAAAAAAAAAATGTATATATATATTTACGTATGTATACATGAAAAAAGTCAATTTTTGATCGCCATTACTTTTCCCCATTTTTGAAGTCCCGCAAGAACACATATAAAGTATGCATCAGCATGTGCTGTGCATACATAGGCACATACGTTATGCACATTTCTCTTTACCAAATGTTTGATTCGAGTGATGTTTTTATTTTCTCTGTATTTGTACAAAATGTCATTTCCCCCTTTGTTTGACCATTAATGTTTTTTTTTTTTATATCTTCTTTTTTTTTTTTTTTTATTTTTCCTCATTCTTTCTTGTTTCTTTTATTACGTTTTTTCCCGTGAGCCTTTGATTCTCTTCCTTCTTATTTTTTTCTTAATCTTGCAGCAACGCATTTGTTAGGGCACTGCCAAATTCGCAGGCTATAAAAGTGTACAAATGCATGTAATATATATAAACATATTATGTATATATATTCGTATACGTACATTCTTGTATGTGCTTTTGCGCTTCCTACGCATCGCGCATTTTGTGCGTTTCATTTCACCCGTCTCTTTTAACCCCCCTACGTTGTTTAAAATTCGAAAGAACATTATGAATGGTTTAACCACCGAAGGGTTAAATTAATGTTTGGAGAGTACACATACGAGGTAGCAGTAAAACGAGGAGAGAGGCAGTGATAAAGCGTGAAAGGGCGAACGGGCGACAGCGCAAACAAGTTACCCAGGGCAGCATGCCTTGCCTCCACTTCACATCGTATGCAATGGACATTTTGCGATAACCCCCCCTTCGACTATGGAAGAAATGAGATGTAAGAACGAAAGGAAAAAAAAAAAGGGAATATGTTTCACGCGGACAAAAGGGTGAAGGAACAAATATCTCACGTGCACATTATACGTCCAGATGTGTCACGTTAGTCATGTTTTCAGAGGGTTGTGTTTTTCACCACGCATAGATTCCATCCGAGGTGCCGCAACAAATGTCGCATTCGAGGGTTATCAGTTAGCTCTGCGGTGGCGTATGTAGTGCCCCTGTTCTCGTGCTTGTCTGTTTGTATTATGTCGACGAGGCCACAGTTTAAGTATACCCCCGAATTTTGTGAACCCGCCAGCTTAACAATCTTATGTGTTCAAAAAAATGGGCACATAACTCTACGTAAATGGGCAGTGATATATATATTTATTAATAATTTTGTTTTTTTTGTATCTCCTCGTCCCCACTTCAGCATTGTTAGATTCCCTAATGGGAAAGGACAGGAACGAAACGGATGCCAGGAAAAAGCACAGCTTCAAGGACGATAATGTAGGTCGAAAATTGTTTAGATAAGCGTACGAACATATATACACTCGCATGATATTATTTACACGTATATTTTTCTTTTTTACTTTTTGGCAGGTGTGTAAGTATTACTTAATTGATTTTTGTCCTCACGATCTTTTCCACAATACAAAAAGTGACATAGGGAGGTAAGTTTCGGGAGAGTGTAACTATATTGATACAGAGATAGGGAGAGGTACCTGTGCCCCCACGTATGAACTGACGTACCATACATATATGCGCACAGTTTCATCGCAAGGAATAATCATGCATATAGAAACAACCTTCCTATATGGGTATGCCGTATTGGCATTAACGTTACCACGTTGTGCAACATGAACGAGCGTCAATTTTGCAAAAAAGAAAGGAAAAAGAGTCTGCACATGAACAATCATGTGTGGGTAGACACATATAGACATATGGACTGCATGTTTCTAAATCGCTTCAAATGTGTTTCGTCTATTTTTCTCCCCGTTCCGTAGATGCAAAAACATACATTCAGAAGTTCTAAAGGAACAACTGGCAAATCATGAAGATTATAAATACTACCGGGCAAAATATGAGCAAAAGTTTATGAGTATGACACCTTTTTTTTTTTTTTTTTGGAAACTCTTATCATGCGCTTGCACTTATAAAATAGTACCCCATTTTGCACCTTCCTTATTTTTCTATTCTTTTGTCAGGAACGCTGGAAAATATTATCGACTTGGCCGATCACAAAATTGAGAGAACCAAAGAAAAATTAAGGTACATGTCGGAGAATAGCAAAAATCATGTGGACAAGAAAGAGAAGTAAGCAAGTACAGTGGTACATCCAGTAGGAATGTGTCCCCTCACTCACAGTGTTGTGTCACATGACCGTATCATTAGTTACGTTATTCGGTTTCCTCACTATCATTGTAATTACGTGTTTTTTTTTTTTTCTTGCATCACCTGTAGAATCGAAAGTATCAGTAATCACATAGAGGACTTACAAAAACGGGAAGAAGAAGCTCGGGAAAAGGTAACACACATTCTCCCCCCTGACACCCTTTTCATTATGGTTATTGTATTTTATTTTTTTTTTTTTCTGCGCAGTATTGTACATCACTTTGACATACTTATTGAAAATATTTGGGTTGTGTTTCCTACATGCCATTTCCGCAGGGGGACTTAGTCAAGGCAGACAGTTTTAGCAGCCAAGTGACCACCCTTCAAGCAGAAATCAAAAGGTTAAATGAGGAGCCTGAGAAGGTAGCGGAGCCAAATTTGATGGTAATATAAAATGGATAGAAAAAAATTTTAAATAATATAAGAGTTTCTTCATATTGGACCTCAACATATGTACGCGTATGCATTAACGAACGCCTATCACACACCTGACACGTGCGCATCAGCCCTTCTCACTTTTTCGACGCTCACACCCCTGCATAGGTTTGCGAAGTATGCGGAGCCATGAAATCGCCCGGAGACCCCATTACGAAACTTGAAAACCATGCCAGTGGAAAGCAGCACATAGGATTTGAAACGATAAGGAGTGCTCTAACTAAATTGAAAGACACCGTGAAGGAACGAGAACAAATTATTGAGAAATATAGAAAAGAAAAATATGCGCATGATGAGAAGTCTTCCAGAACAGAAAGAAGCCATCGCGATCGTGAACACAGAAGAAGATCCAGCAGCCATAGAAGAAGTTCAAAACGCCATAGATCTCATGATAGGAATAGTCGGACGCATCAGTCCAACAGGAGCAAACGCTCGAGAAAGCATTCATCCTCATATAGAAGTAGATCCAGTAGCTGGAGCCGTTCCAGGGAAAGACATAAAGAACGATCGAGTAGGCACAAATGAAATAGAATATACATTAGAATCATAACATTTTTTTTTTTTTTTTCCTTTTTTAACCGCATTAGTTATCACCCTTTTACAGTTTTCCTATTTTAAAAATATTTTTCGTTTTTGTTGCTTTTATTGCTCTACCTATAACGGGATATCACGCATCTTGCGCTTTTTGATTTTTCACATTAGCACACACACCCCTCTCTCCTCTTTTTTAATTGTTAGCCCATATGACACATTTAGCAGTGCCATTATATTTTTTTAAAATGCTTGAATAATATGAATTCATTGTTGCTCATGAATTTACATGGGTACATATGTTCGTACACACGCACGTGTCCTTAATTAGTTCTTTTTTTTTTTTTTTTTTTTTTTTTTTTTATGTTCCCCTCCAAACATTCAAACCAATGTTATCTCACAAACACTCCCTGTCTTGTTGATATAAATCATGAAAAAAAAAAAAAAGTAATTAAAAGAATTTTCCTTTTTTCTTCTCCTCTTTTGAATTTACTGTCCCAGCGCATCAGGCATCGAAGCATGCCTCGAGTTACAGATTTCATGGAAAGGACTTAACAAGGATGATAGTGTAAGATGTACGTGTATATGCATAAAAACAAGTCCGTATATATATGTGTTCCCCTTCGCATACGCACTTACGCACAGCCCCGTGTGCTCATAACTTGAAAAATGAAACAAAATGGAGCGCTCTAACGTGAAAGCCCCGCCCCCTGAAAAGATTAAAGGTGCCGCCGAGGCCTTAAAAAAGAAAGTAACCCCCATAAATCATCTTTCACATTTTGATTTTTATCGCAACCTGTTCTCCCCGACCCATGCATAGTATGAGTGATCCACGTAACATACACACATTGATCATGATCCAGTACGTCTATGCTTACGTGAAGGGTCTACCCCTATGTAGACACACAAATATCCCCACCCCCCCCTTCATTTCACAAGGACGCAGGGAAAAATGTTTTTGAAACCCTGCACAATTTGTTCCTAGAAGAAAAGGAGAGTAATAAACGCAAGCATGAAGATTTGTCTGAACATATAGACAAAATGAAGGCATATTTTGATGAAAAAATAAACTCCCTTAAGGATAACACTCATGAAAATCTGGAAGAGTTAAAATATTACCTGGACCAGTTAAACAGGAATAATAAAGATAAAGCAACGGACAACAACACCTTCCTGGACGAATTGGAAATTGTAAAAAATGATGTGAACAAATTGAAGAAGGAGAAGGAGGAAAATATAAATCTCATCAAAACGAGCATGCGGACTTACTTCGACAAAATAAAGGGGGTAGGATTATTCACCACCGTTTGCAACTCTATACTTTGCTGAGTCAAGAGGTTACATTTGCTTGTGCTAATTCATTTATATACTTGCGCTCCCAATCTGGGAGACACGTGGACAATACCTTTTCTACATATTTTAAAAAATGACTTATTTACCCCCTGCCGTGTGTGTTGTTCCCCTCACCCCAGATGCTAAGCGTAATGAACGCAAACATAGAGAGCGTTAGGGAGGAGCTAGCGACTTATAAGGAAAACAATCAAATAGACAATAAAAAAAAAAATATCGAAATTTTGCAGCTGATAAACGAAGAAAACGAGGCACTGAACAAAAAGATGGAGGAGTCTCTCAACTCGGTACGACTGTTTTTGTGTCACTGTGAAGTAACTGTTGTGTATGCTGTGTGCATATTGATATGCATATGCACCCCTCCATGGGTGAAAAAAAATGTACAAGTCTTTACGGCGCCCCATTCCTGCTCCCCTTCGAAGCTAAGCAGCGACATTTGCGAAGCCACAGAGCAGATCATCAACTTTAAGGAGCACATGGAAAACCAAGTGAAGGACATAAAAAACGAGACAGATATGAATAAAAGAGAAATGGACGAGAAGACTAACGAACTGACTACAAATCAGAAGAAACTGCTGAACGATTTTTATCCTTCCGAAATGGGCTAGTTAAACGGGACATAGAGAGGGGGTCTCCACTCTGTACTGTTCCGTCCAGGGTGGGGGTATGCCCTCCACAGTTTGTCCTCACCAGGGGGAGGCATTTTAAAAAATGCCATCAAAAAGGGGAGTTACCTCGGCTTCACAAAATAAGAATAAACACACACACGGGTGTACACACATAGCATGTGTATATAAGGACAGAAAAGCTGTCTTCATACAAAACATAAGTGCGGCTAATCACAACACATTGATTTTTCTCGCGTGCTCGTAGAACATCTCCTCGAGTTTGTCCGCTGAAAAGGAGTAGTTCACAGTGTCAAAGGTATTTTTCCTCAATTTTAAAACGTGCAACTTATTCGTTAAATGCTTCTTTTTATTTGTAAGTAATTTAAATTTTTTTATATAATAATAAAGTATTGTTAAATCTGATGCATTGTATACCTTATGATATTTTTTTATAAACTCACTTTTTTTGAGTGGAACATTTCTGTTCATAAAATGGTAATATATATGTGTGGCATTTTTTGTATTCTGATTACATTTCCTATTTACATCTTCCAGTAATTTTAAAATATTCTTTATTTCCATATCAACTGTGGCTACTTCCTCCTTTATGCTCTTTTCACATTCATGCTCTTTGCTCTGTTCTTCTATATATGAGTCTTCCTCCTGTACAATGTTTTTTTCTTCAATTTGCAATTTTAAATTATTTTCAATTCCATAGTTGACAACATCATATGCATATTTTAAAAAATTATACTTTTTATGATAAACCTTTTCTTCCCTAAGTCTTGTTTTTCTCCAGCAATTTTTTTCATATGTTTGGCACAGAAAGGTAGTTTTATGTATGTTCAGCCTTTTTCCAGTTCTGTATAGCTCTTTGAAGGTCTGTAGGACGTTCCTGTTAACTTTTCTTATAAGCGTCATGGTTTTGATCACAATGATAGGGGGTGGGCAGGCTGATCAGGTGAACACACATGTGTGAAGTGGGTCACCACGAGGGAGAAGAACTCTTTAAACTGGCGAAGCGAGTATGTGTAGAGAGCATTCCCGATCCACTTTCACAAACAGGTTGTTCGAAAAATGGGAAAAAAGAAAGAAAAAAAACAGAGGCACATTGAAATATTTCCTAAAATTTGAACATTCCGGTAGGAGCCTTGCAGAACGGGAGCCAATTTGCAAAGCGTGAAAAAAAAGTATCCCCCAAATTTTGTTAAGATGAAATGGATTTTATGCGCAGACGTTTTTTTTCATTTCACGTGGAACTGTGCAGGCACGACTTTGTCACCATATTTGGTGGTTAATGTGGGTCCACGAAGAAGGGCTACCACCAATTTTTTTCTTTTCTTTTTGTTTTTTGTTACGTATAGTATTTTCACTAGGACGATACGTCCTAAAGATTACAATTATTTTTACGCAAAAAAACAAACTCCTCTTTTTTTACACGCGCGGGTAACGCACAACACAGTTTTACCTCTGGCGAGTCCAATCAAAAACGGCGATTGTGTTATTGTCATCTAGGCAAAAATAAAAATGAGAGCATACACAGGAATCAATAATGTACGCGAGATGTTCATGCAGGATGCTAATTTTTTTACTATACGTATTTAACACGTATGTTGTGTAAAATTTTTTATCGGACATTTCGCGAATTCTTTTCACATTTGAATTTATAAAAACAAGAAAATGTTGCGAGCCACTTTGATACAAATTGATTTTACTTATTCTGCTCGACTTGTGTAACCCTGTGAAGTCATACAATTCTTTTTCGCATTCTTGTATGAAATTAATATTATCCATACGGGAAGAAGGATTATCCACCGCACACTCCGTGTTTCCATTTCCTTGGGACGTATTCTGACTGGATTTTTTTTCCGAACAATTTTGACTCAAAGGGGGATAGTGCTCACAGCTCGTGATGGAGGAAGCGGTGGGAGTAAAGTGCGGGGATATACGCAAAAGGAAGTCCAGCAACCGTCCGTCGTTAAGCCCTACAATCAAATGAATTTGCTCATTTTTATGTGTATTGAGGCTTATAATGGAGTTTATTGTTACATTCTTGGCAATGCAAAATGCGTAGGAAAAGGAGTTGTGATCTTGTTCTTTGAAAATGTTTTCCTTGGGGTTGTCGAGGGGTGCCCCTTGGTCACTGGGTCGATGCGCAGTGCTGCTAAGGTTTCCACCGACGTCGCCACGCAGATTGTTATCCACATATGCGCTTCCGTTGCCATTCCCATGCATCTTCATATCGTTAATAACGTTATGCTCATCCCCGAAGAGCGCATACAACTCGTCCTTCCTTACTGTATACACATCGTCCACGTTGCCTAAGACGCTCTGGGTGACGACGTTAGACCACTCTTTTTCATCGACCTCCTCGTCGTAGGTGAACAGGGAGCCACTCCTCACCTGGTCATTAGTCAGTAAATTATTAACAAACCGCAGAAATTTGTCGACAAGAAAAATGAAAACTAAATAACCACAAGACGATCCAATGTAAACAAAATTTCCAATTTCGCCATTAAAATTTTTTTTCTCCCTATCCACATATACATAGCTAAAATCGTGCATAAGAGTAGGTAGCATTTTGTCTTTATTCATTTTATTGGAGTTCATTACAACGTTGTGGCTAGGCTTGTTAATTTTTATTTTCTTATTATATATAATTTTCTTCCCATTATGGCAATTAATAAATGAAAGGAAATAGTCCTTGTTTTGTCCCACACAAATTAGCGTTTTATCATCTGGAAGAAAATCAAAATATTTTACCGAATTGGTGAAATGTGATTTGGATAAAGACAATGCCGATGCAGTTACTTCCTCTGAAAAATCTTCCTCCAAGAATTCACTTGATGTATTATTCTTTTCTTGCTCAATAAAATAATTTTCTATATTACTAAAGAATTCGATTTTTTTAATTCTTTTTTCCCTCAGCTGTGTTAGTGATTGTTCACTAATGTCGTAGCTGTATACATCCCCCCCGAAGGTCAAAAGGGATAAAATATTTTCCCCATGATTTGTTTTCATTAGTATAATTGGGGAAGATACATTAACGAAAGCTCCAATGTACTCTAGCAAATTATTCACTTGTGTTGTTTTTCTCTTAATTACATCTACGTTTATTTCTAACATGTCCTTATTCAAGTAACAACCATTTTTTGCTAACTGTTCATTTCTCAAATTTTCTTCATCGATTTTTTTTTTCTTTTCCATTTCTTCTTCTTTTTCTCTTTTGTTTCTTTCCTCTTCTCTCATTTCGTTTGTAAGTCTAATGGGGTGTGTGTCTTTTTTTGGGGGGGGAATGCCCGCAAAATTATCATAGTATAAATATTCCTCCGGAAAGGTTGTTTCGTTGTCGCTTAATTCTAGGTAGCCCTTTTGGTTAAAATTCATTAGTTTGTCCTTTAAATCAATTTGAGTAGGATTATTTTTGATCTTCTCCTCCTTTAACATATGATTGCTCTTGTTTCCTTCTCCCTTTGGTGCAATTTCCTTCGAATTCGCTTCATTCGTGGAATGTACTTGATAAACATTTTTATGCACACTGTTGCTTCTATTCACGTTTTTTCTATTAATTTTATTCTGAAAAAGGTCTATGCTTAGCATGTTGTCCTTGCTGTAGTCCCGTTTGGTCGTATAAAATTTGCTCTTCCTGTAAATATCACATAAGTTGATGAAGGCTTCACCGTCTTTATTCTGTCCATGGGGTTCTTCCTTTTTATTATTTTTACTTTGTCGTTCACTTGTTTGCTTATTGTCCCCTGCTATGGGGATACTACTCAAATCTTCGCTCTCCTTTTTGGAGTCGATCAAATTGTTGTAATTAAAGACGCGCACTTGGCTGAACACACTAGAAGTACCCACGAAAAGGTAATTCTTCGTGCAGCATATCTTACTGAGCATTTTCTTCTTCTCTTCATTGCAAATTTTTATATTTTTAAGGTGAGCAAATGTGGGACCCTCATCATTATCATCCATGCTATATTCAGAACATGAGTCATATAACTTGATATAACTTGGACCGTTGTAGGTCTTTTCCTTATTGGGTGACCCTCTCCCCTCTGCCTTTTTTCCGCCTTTCATGGTTCTTTAATTGGTGTGTTGCTTACGCAAAAGGGGGGGTTACATATATATTAATGATGGGCACAAATGCCCCATACTGGAGAAGAATCACACCAGAGTGATAGGAAGGGAGTATATCCGATTGGCTACGCCGAGGCTCTTTGTTCACTAATGTTCACCGTGCGAATTGACATCCATTGAAAAGTCGTCCTTTCTCACCCACTTTCTAGAGCTCACAATGTATACATATAACTTATTTGTTTGCTCGTGAAGCGATAAATTGCATGCGTCACTTATCCCCCTTCGGGCAGCAGCCCCTTCACCATTTTCGCAGTTTATCAGATATTCACAAAATTTCACATCTATCCACAGGGCTCATCAACTTTTCATATTTTTTTTCCATCAAGTCATTTTTTTTTTTTTTTTTGCCATTACCACCCGTGATGCGTCAACTGTGAATGAGTAGTTCTTGCACCAATACAACAACAGTATTTATCAGTGCTTATAAAAGTGCATACATATGATGCGTCGCTGCTAGCGGAACGTTTTTTGTTAATTCAGATATGATTGCATAGGAATGCTTGGGCAACGTAGCAACAGGGAGAAGCGCTTCAGAGTGCCTCATAATGATGCCACTTTTTTTTTTTTTTTTTAATTCTTTTTTTCTTGAATATTCTCCTAATTAATCATTGCACAGATGCAGTTTAGTTAATTATTCTAATCACCCGCTACGTGATCAGCGCAAAATGGGACTAAGGTTCAAGCGCAAAAGTGCAGGGAAAAGATAATAACAATACAGAATGGGGTCAAATACTTTTGGGTTAACACAAAAATGAAGGAAACACAAGCAAAGCACTCAAAAGCTAGAAGCAGCTAAACTTGATGCATGCACATGTACGAAATATTTTTTCTTATGTGAAGAGTTCCTAAAATTGGGAACACAATATCGAATAGACCAATGAGACGGGCTATTTGCTGCATATGGCATAAAAAATTTGCTTATGACGCGCCTCTTAAACGTAAGGAAGGAATAAAAATATGGGGACTTCTACGTCTTAGTGGGTGGCAACTAGTAGACAATTCCTAACTGGTTGATGGCCAACCTCGAATTGATAGGTGCCACAATTGGTGACAACCACACATCGTGAGTGCCGCGCAAACTCCCCCTAATCGCAGTCACGCAATGCATAATGGCGAAAGGGGCGCAAACTAATGTTATTGGTGAAGAGAAGATTTAGCTTTATTTTGTGTACCTTCTTCGATTTGTCTGAAAATGAACACTCCAAAGTTAGGGGGAAATTTAGTTTCCTCACCTGATCAGCGGATAAATCGTTATCTGGATCCCCCGTCTGAGGGCTATCTCTTGGTTTGTTTTTTTCTGAATATAATTCGGCACGAACAACATCCTCCTCATCTGTGTAAAAGAAACTAATAATTATTAAGGCCATGTTATTCTGTTTTTTTACAATAATATATTCACGCGTGAAAACATCTTTGATGTCATTTTTTTCTTCATTTAGCAGTTCATCTATAATTTCGTCATATGTGTCCATCGTAAACTCAAAGGAAGCAGCTCTGGTTTTGCAATTGATCGGTATTTTACTCCCATTCAAATTTTTTACAAAATTATTTTCTATGTCGGGGACTACTTTTATGTTCATTTCTGAGTCAAGTGGGTTTACTAAAACGAAATTTAAAATTCCATTTTTTCTCTTCACTAATCTAAAGTCATTAATATATATTGTGGGGATAAATTTCATTGCATTATTATCCAATCGAAAGGATGAAGACACATTAGAACTGTGAAGCTTCAATATGTACTGCTTGCACGTATTGCACCGCTTGGATTTCTTGTTTATTAGTTTCATTCTCAGGGGGTGCAATGCATTAATGCCTTTATAATAATTGTACGGGTAATCCTGTATGTGTCTAATTGATAGGTCATTCTTTGCGTGAATGAGGAGGTTACCATTGGTCTGTATTCTTAACTCTTCCCTTGTTTGCTGCTTTGGAAGTGCTTCACCTGTGCCCGCATATTGGTTCCCCCCACTGGGGTGATCATCCCCTACGAGGCCGTTCCTTCCTTCGCAGCGCTTCACTACCTCCGGTAACTGACCATGCGACAAATATTCCACCGGATCTAAATATTGCACGTGTTCATTTTCGAGCTCAAAAATGTCTCGACATATTTCTCGATTTTTAATATGTTTCCCATTTAGGATATCTTTCAGACTCATTTTGTCCACCTTCATTTTAGACTTACATATGAGCGTGCTTTCTGCCTCTTCATGCACCTCAGCACTTTCTGCTGGTCCACCTGTTAGCTTCTCCAATGAGCAATCCTTCCTCATAGTACCAAATGCTTCCATGTAATTGTTCAGCTCGTGGATGGACTTTAATTTCCCTACCTTATGCAAAGCGGCATGTTGGTTTGTTCTTTTAATGTTTCTCTTCTCCTTTAACTGTTCATTGCTTCTTATCAGCTCGTCTAGCACCATTTGGAAATAGCGTTTATAAACGCAGTTCCTTTCTGATAGTATCATGTCGCCAATTAATTCGTCTAACTTGGTATTATACATCGAGGTGATGGAGGACCATAAGCAGTAGGGGCACTTGAAATAAAACACATTCCTCCCCCTTTTTAAAAAGGCGTACAACTTGCTGCCCACTTTGTTCCTCCCCTCTTGTATGTCATTTTCGTCATCCGTACCTAATGCGCTATGCCCTTCGAAAGAAATTTTCTCATCGCTTGATTTTTTCCTATTATTTGACAAAAATGTACCGTTCGACGCGCCCTGCACATGATTTTCACCATTTGGGGTTAACTTTTCACACAGGTCACTATTTGTCCCTTCATTATTATTATCCCAACAGCTATCCTCCTTTCCCCCTTTGTTCAGTGGTTCTAGTGTGCATACCTTGTTAACTGGTTTACCCAACCATTTATGTGAGATCGTCAAGCAGCTAAAGCAACAGGGGCATTTGAAACAACGCAAACATTCATAGGAATAAATTGCCGACTCGCTTTTTGTGTATATTTGGGTACAGCCATTGCAAAAGTAGTATTCAATTTCCTGTTTCAGATTATATTCATTCTTTATTTTTGAACAAATGAGACAAAAGTATAGCTCCTTCAGTTTAAATAATTTCTCGTCCAGCAACAAGTAGACTTTGTTTTTCATGGTACTGCGCCGGGAGGGAAAAACGGTTGTGCAGAAAAATTGGGCACACTAGCTTGGTAAATTCTCACAAGGCTAAAACAACCTTTTCCTTTCTACCTTTCCCCTTTTTCGTAAAATTAAGGTGGGCTCGAGTCCAGTTGAAATGTCTTGTCCCTTCATCACTATGCAAGTAGGATTACCCCAACACACACAAAAAAAAAAAAAAAAAAAATACGCATTAATTATCATGCAAAAATGGCATTCTTCGTAAAAGTAGTTAATTATTGTATGCACGTGGATAGAACAAATTTCACTTTAATTAGGCACATGACACACCCATGTTCGTGCAAAAGTTGTGACTCACTCGCGTCCACCAATTATTTCTTTTTTTTGTTTTCCTGTGTGGTACATTTGCGGCACTGCAGTTTTTCCTGTTCCGTCAAGTATTTCTTGCTCACGGGAAAAAAAAAAAAAAAACTAGCATGAAGAAATACACAAGAGGGGTGAACTAAAAGGTTTGTAAGGCAGTGTAAACCCTCCCTGTTTTTCCATCCTTGGAACATTTGTTTTCCTTAATTTTTTTGAGATACTCCTTTTTCTTCATTCCTTACAAGTCATGGATAATATAATGATTTTCTCGCATTTAACGTACTTGTTGCGTATCCTTGGTTAATTTTTTTTTTTTTTTATTCCCCTATTTGGAAACCCGCATTTTAGCAGAAACATGCAAGCAATCCTTTTTGTTCTCAACAATTTCATAACCCATGGCAACTAGCACACCTGTGCTTTTGTCCCTTATTTTGACTCATTTCCATGTGTTCCACTCAGAACAAATCTTCTGTAAATGAAACAAAGTTAACCTAGGCACAAAATGGACAATCCGCTAAAAGTGACAAAAGACAGACTCACAAATTTGAACGGTTAGCACAAAAAAGAAAAATAACATAAATGGAAACATTCAGTCACATTGCTATTACAATGTGTACGTATATTACTGAATACCTTCTCGGACGCGAATCCATGTGAAACCCTATTGAATCCTAACATGGGTGATTAAAAGTAACCTTTGCCTTAACACAAAAGGGAATTGCCTCCTTTCTTTTTTTGTCCATGTACCTGTATAGAGGCATTCATATCTACGATTGAATGTGGCGAGGCCAGTCATAACAGCGATGAAGAAGTCTTTGCAGGTAAAGAAAGTTAAAACGTAAAAATTACTCCGAAAAAAAGTGAAAATAATATAATTATCTATAAAGTATATCCACCACCACCCCACTGCAACGCGCCTCCTTAGACCAGGATGGGAACACCAAATTTGATGAAAACTCAAAGGATTATTGCAAAATTGGAAGTAAATATATGCACAAATTTGAGAATCTGGAAAAGAAAGGTAACCTTTTAAATATTTTCTTCGCAATTGTGTCATTCCTCTAACCTGAACTTTTATATAAAATTTTTTTTTTTTCCCCCATTTTTCATCTTTTAGAACATGAGAATATTGATTTAAAATTGGTAGCGCCCAGAGACAATAATATGACCCTAGTCGATCCGTCCTATATAAGGTACAAATGTATGATTATCCCCATTAAGGGGGAGAAGTTACGTTTGGTCTCCAGTTTCATGAATGCCCATTTAGATATGCACACATATAAACATACACACATGCCTGCTGGCACCTGCAAATTCGACAGAGAAAGAGACTTCGGCGGGGACAAGGACTACATAAGCGTCAGCTTCGTTAACGATTTTATAAAAGTGTCTAAGGATGAAATACGCGCTGGACAGAAGGACTTCCATGGAGGGAGTTACAACTTCACATATAAAGACGGAGACAACAAGAACAATTACGAATACATAAATACAACCAACGAGTACTACATAACCAAAAACGTGGAGGAGAAAATGAAAAACACGGGGATGACCACCGAAAATTTTTGCGCGGACAATAAAATTTTGCTGTATGAAGGTGAGCCAAATGAACTAAGAGCAGCACGCCTGTCATATTGGAAAAAAAGAAGCGAATGTTCCAAAGGCGCCGTTGTAAAGGCGGTGCACTGCAAAGGTGCTACGCTTGTGTAAGTGCCATTTCGAAGAAACGCGAAAAGAAACAATTTTCTCCTCTCAGACGGGATGAACAAGTGGTCCGACAAGAGCAGATATCTCTATTTTGTTGATAAAGAGGAGCAAAATAATGGATACAAAAAAAAAAAAAAATTTAAAGATATACGTCTGAACGACACCCTTATAGTGGATAATTACGAGAAGTTGCTTTACAAGGAGGACCCTAGTAGTGACAAGGTCAAAATAGAAAACTTGATATTGGACGTCCTCAACAATGGTACGTGTCTCCTCCAAAAAAGTGCCCCAAAGGGGGGAAAAACACCTATGTAGGGCTAACCATACGTAAAGAGGGGACATAAAATGTTGGCATGAAATACCTACCATATAACCTAAAATAAAATCCCCCTTTATTTTTACCCTCTCCCTTGTTCAGATTTTGATTACGACTATGACTACAATTTAGCGTCTAATGAAAATGCCACGTAAGATTCTTCAAAGTGTGATAAACTGTCTCCAAGGGACACATTCGAAATTTTCTCCCAACGTGCAACACTGCAGTAGCCTGTATGCATACTGTGTCGTTTATTTTGTGTTGCGTGCCATTTCATTTCGCAGGCCTAAGGATGCACTCGAGGGGGAAGACAGACGCACGGTAAGAAACATGAACGCAAAAAAAGAAAATTATAAATAGGCAGATGACCAAATATACACCAAACGCACGGCCCCAATTGCGTGACCAAGAACCGAACAACATGGTGACCACTCCTCTGCATGCAGGCACAGGCGCAGGCGAAGGATGGACAAAAAAACCTCAGGAAGACGAAACAGCCCTTGAATATAGCCCCGAAGATAAAAAGCAAATACAACCGATCTTACATCTTGGATTATCTGCATTATGATAACTTCTTCCATGATGAGCACGTGAACATTTCTGAAAAATCGATCTCCGATAACTCGGATTGTGAAGTCCATGAGAAGGGAAAATATAACTCCCCAACTTACACCATAGGAAATAAAAAAGAGTTTGACATAAAAAGCAACATCCATAATTTATTAACCAAAGTTAAGACAGAACTAAATGTCAGAGATTTTTCAAAGTTCATACCGGAGCAGTTTAACACGGATGTGTTTTTATCAAACGAATCAGAGAGCGAAGAGTACGAATCTGGTTCTGATGAAAGTGTAAGAGAAAATGCACGCGCACGTGTTCACCTGCGTAAGTGTTTACGCACGTGGTTGCGCGAACAGGGGAAAAAAGAAAAGAATATTACGTAAAGTTATGTAAATTCTTATGTGTCAAATTAGGGGGGCTATCACAACAACGCTAAGTGGGTTCTTCCCAGGCGCTGCGCTTTCCATAAGACACAAAAGTGTACATATGTGAACATCTCCAATTACGTATACTTCTTCCCCTTTTAAATACCTCATCATCTTTTTCTTCTTTTCCAAGATGAATTGCATTCTGAAGAAGAAAAAAATCCAGTGGAATGACAAAAAGATGAAAGAAGAAATGGAGCTGCTGCGCAAATACGACTACGTGGAATCGCTATACTCTCCTGGCTACTGCTCCAGAATTACGCATAATTTGAGGGACAAATATAACAAAAAGAGGGTCAACATTTATGACCTGAAGAGTAAGTCGGAAAGGAGGCAAGCAAAGCAAACTGGACAAACGAAACAAACGGAAACTCTCTCTACATTTCGCTCAACTTTGTTTATATTCCCTCGCACGTGCCCTCGTAATGGCGCCATAAATATACACCGCATCATATGCCTCCCACCCACATGCAGAGAACCAACTGTATGAGCAAATAAAAAAGGACTTAATGGACGAAGAACAAACGAAGAAGGCCGAAGAAAATCTGCAAAAATTCAGACTCGAACATTTACAACTCCCCGAAGAAAAGCCAAGTGCAGATGAAGAAGCAGATTTGGAAAGTGTCCAGGGCATTTCGGAAATAGACAAACCAACCGATCAAGGTGTACCAGATTTGAAACACAAGTGGAAGGATGTTGATGATAACAAAACGGACAGTTCCATAACGTTCGATAATCTAGATAGTAGAAGCATAAATAACTTGAAGAGGAAATACAAAGCGCTGAAAAAAAGTGACAGGCCTTGTACGAGAGAGTTAAAGAGGCTAAAATTTTACATATGCCGAAGGGTTAATAAGAAGAAATATCTGCTTAAGAACTTGACGTCGGATAAGGAGGACAGGAAGAAGAAGGAGAAAATACGTAAGGCCATGAAATTTTCCACTCAGGGAGGCTACAACCTGTTGGCCAAGATCCAGGAAGGTGTGTCAATGCATATAGCATTCGTTATGGTGGTGGTTACGGCATCGGTTATGGTGGTGATTGTGACAGTAACCAAAAGAGTTGCCAACATTTTGTCGTAAATCTTGCTCCAGTAGGAACACTAATTATTTCGCGCCAAACCAAACTCACTGAACACAACCTGCCCCAAATTCTCAGACGTCAAGAGGTACGAGGAGGAGGAGGAAGACGAAGCCAACCAACTGGAAGAAGATGACCTATTTGACATAAACGAAATAAGCACATCAGAAATGAACACATCTGAGTACACCTACTCATCACTAACCATTTCATCCTACGAATATTTAAATATACGTGGGGTGCACTATAATGATAATTCCTACGAAAATGTATTTTACCACAACGACCCAAAGGTGGACGTCACTTACCTGTATGACAATGTCCACTTTTTTCTTATTCAACGGGACAAGCATGAAGAGGAAACGGTAAAAAAAGGAAAAGCGAAATGGGGAGTTGCCTGGTGTGGGAACCGGCCCCATTATATGTTACGCATTACCAATTATATGCTGTCGACCCATTATACATTACGCATTACCAATTATATGCTGTCGACCCATTATACGTTACGCATTACCCATTATATGCTGTCGACCCATTATACGTTACGCATTACCCATTATATGCTGTCGACCCATTATACGTTACGCATTACACATTATATGTTACCGACCCATTACATGTGCTTCCACGCAGAGAACGAGCAAGGGAATTCTGTTCATGGAAATGCTCGTGTACGACCTCAAGTTCTACCGACACGGGAAGCACATCGAAGAAGACGCATTACTGTACACCCTAGAAATAAACGAAAATACAACTGCAAAACTGGAGAATACAGAAAATGACACCTCCGAAATATTGCTAAAAACGGGGAACAAAAACAGCGGAGCAATTCAATGTTCTATAGCAGGCAATAAACGAAAGATGAGTATCATCTATAACAAAATACATAAAAGAATTTTACTTGTCAACTATGTAAAATATTTGAACTCCATTTCAAGTGGGGTAATTGAAAATGCTGTTAATTATTTCCTACTGGAATGTAACATATTGAATTTAAATAATGTCCCATATAACAAAAATGCAGATAAAATTATCCTTTCTTCTTCCACCCCCCACCAAGTAGTAAATATTTGTAGCATCAATTTAGTCAACAGAAATATGAACATTGAAGACTTGTCTGAATTTCTATCCATTTCAAATGTCAAACAATGCAGTTCGTTGAATTTAACAAAGAACCCACTGTTCCAAAATTTAACATTTGAAGGAATTAAGAATGACATAAATTCTGTCATCAAACGTTTTAAATCTTTACAAGTGAAGGAACTCATTTTAGACTTCATTGATCTATCAGACACCGCGGGTGAATATTTTATCACTAAAATTTTGTTAAATACAAATATTTCTTTTCTCAGCCTAGTCAGTTGTGAATTAAAGAGTAATAACATAAACAACACAGTAAACCATGTCAAACATTCTATGAACAGAGAGAGAAGATTTGCAAATGCCATTAGTTATGTCAATGTAGAGTTTAACAAATTAACTTATTACGACCTGGTGTCTCTCCTTAATATTTTTTTTGAGCTAAATAAAGATTTTAAAATGTTATATATTTGTGGAAATTTCATACAGAGTGATATATTCGATATATCCTTCGAGTTTAAGAGGAGGAAATCTTTCATCCAAATGAACAAATTTGTCAAGCCCTCGCTGGACATTTTCCATGTTTACACCATCGACCAAGTTAGGGACTCCTACCCGTGCAACTTACGGGGTGTCGCGGAACTATTGGAGGAGGTAAGGCACGAGAACGCAAGACATCATTGTGCGCCTTGACGGGATGTTTCATTTTGTCGCGTCGCCTCATCACCATTGCACCGCGCAACCCCCCATTTTACTCCCAGGGAAAAGTCACCGAAGTCACCTTCGAGCTGTACTTCTGCTACCTGTACATCGTGAAGCCAAAGGAAAGGCTCTACACCATTAGAAACATCTTAGTAGACAGGAAAGACACCATGAGCATAGTGGTAATTAAGGCACTGGTTAACAACAAGGATGTAAAAATTCAGCTGAATTTATTTAAGGAAAATATAATAGTTATCTTTCACAACATAGTACGAAATAGGTTTGTACAATATGGAGTGTTGTGGAGAGGCATATCTGATGCCTCGAGTATCTACATCGCGTATGGGGGGGAAAAAAGTCCCTTGTTTGTTGCGCAGAGGCAGCTAGCTACTTTCATATTATGGCTACCCCCATTTTTTTTATTTTTTTTCGCAGCTTCATCGGGAAGACGTACTACCAAGAGCAGATCAGAAACGGCAGAGAAGTGAACGACAACGTTTTGAATTACTTTATTATTCCAAGTGCAAATGTAATTTGAGGGCCCCCGCAATGTTTGGGTTACCACAAGTGTGGGCATGTGTACAGGGCTGTAGTCATTCGTCACCTAATTGTTCGTTTAGCTCTACCACCACATCTACCTCCTTTTTTTGCGCCCCCCTCCCCACGCAGGAGATTAACTTTTACCATTACAACGTCACACGAGAAGAAATACACTTTGTTCTGGATCTGTGTAAAAGGGGGGTCGTGAAGAACATGAACCTCAGCCACTGTTACCTCGGCAACGAAGATATTCTGTACTTCAATTCAGTGAAGACGGATCCCTACGATATTAAAATTTACAAATTGTCTATGGGCAATAACTTAATCGATTCGAATGTGGACATGAATGAGCTAATTACTTTTCTGTCCAACTTTACCATTTTTTTGTAAGTCCTTTCGCATATGCAAAAAATCTATTGGTCAAAATGAAATAGGGGGGAAGAACTGTGCAAATGCTTTGCATTAACGAAAAGTGGAGGCAAAGCGCTGCTCGGGGCACCCTCCCCCACTTGCCACTGTAGAGGCATCAACACCAACGGCTCATTCCCTTTCCTTTTCAGCAAAATAAACCTTAGTGGTCTGAACATCGGGACGCACCCCTCCGTATGTGAATTTTTTGTTTACCTCTTGAACAATACCAAGTGCAAGATTATAAAGTAATGCGAGAGGGGAGGGCATATCAGTGTATGATGTAGTAGAGATTATTTTTTCATATGTCTATGTTTGCATGCTTTACATGTGTCCGCGCTCAGTGGATCCACTTTATGTACCTATTTTTGCTCTACCCCGCATCTCTATCCCCCCCCTCCGTCAGTCTGGACAACTGCAACCTGGGAAACGCCTTCCTGCTGAATGTCAACCGAAATATGAAGCAACTGAAGAAAAACAGCTACCTGAGTATCCTATCTATGCAACACAACTCCTTCAGTAACAAAAAAGGAATTTTCAATTTCTTAAATACCATCATTTCTATATGCACGTCAATAGACAAGATCAAAGTTTACACTAACTATATAAGTCATGAAGACGCCAGGCTTATAATGAAGAACACGATTAAAAAGAACGTGGTGTCTTTTCAGTACACTTACGACACATCTACCTGCTCCCAGAATGACATGATAAAGGTGGCCAAAATAGCGAAGAATAAAATCAATAAGGATGTGGAGTACAGTGCAGATATGACAGAACATGAGCGGAACATAATTGAGGAGTTTTTCGAGAAAAAACAAAAAGAACGGGGAGCGCAAGAAAGAGGTGCAGGCGAGAAAGCAGCAGACCACAAGTTCGCAAACCGCTACAATTTGGACGACTTAAAATCGCGACAGGTTAAATATTGTGTGATGAAGTGAGTATTATTTCTTTTCTTTTTTTTTTTTTTTTTTTTGTGCGGATGGGGAATGGGTTAAAATTGGTCTCCCTGGCACTTATGTTCTGTTGAACCCTCTGCATACAGCACTGCAGTTATGGCGATCGCGCGTCTGTGTTTTCCCCGTTGGGAGAGCATATATAAATGCAGTACCTTTTTTGGGTCGTTTTCCATGGCTTCCCTTTACAAACATTGTTCAAATTTGCGAGTCTGCACATTTTACGGCAGCTTACTCTCTTTTTACCTTTTTTTTGGTATGCTCCATTTTTCCCGCGAGGTTTATTTTCAAAATAAAAAAAAACAGGCCTTTACTTTCATCAACTGGTTACTCGTTGCAATCTGCCAGCGGCTTCCCAACGCCCCCAAATATTTTGCATACATATGTAGTGCTCAAGTGTGTTATGCGACTGGGCTACTCTCCATGGCGGCAATATTTTTTTTTTTTGTCATTTTGCATTAACATTATGTCATACTTATCTTGTCACTGTAAATTCTTCTCCATGTTCACACATACACCTTAAGTCAGATGGTGTATTCGTTGTGCGTTTTTTAAGGCGATATTTTATTTACCATAATTAAGATACCTATATGCACGTTCCCAACAAATGACACTTGCGTTTTAAAAAAAAAACAAACAAACAAAAAACCAAGTGTTCATGCCCCTTCCCACTTCCTGTTGGAGAAACAAAACTGGGAAGCAGTTAGCCATGCGTAAGTAGTTTGTGAAGAGAAATAGAAGAAAACAAAATAAAAAAAACAATAAAAAATAATAGCAGTACAATAGCAGCGTAATAGCAAAATAAGCCAGCCGCAAATGAATTACTCCCCCAGCAATTCCCCCACCTTTGCCTTTTTTTCCGCGTATTAAAAATGAGTATGTATTTCTTCTTGCTGTTCGAAAGCGTGGTCTTGCTGATCAATAGCGTTTTAATTATAAATGAAAAGAAGCTAAAAAAATATAAAAAAATCGACATAAGTTTGAACAGCAATGACATTGTTGATAACATTAAGTTGTTATTCTACACGATAAGAATATATTTTAAAATCCCGTTGATCTTCCTCAATTTGTTATGTATTATCATTGAAATTTTATTTGGATAAGTTCGCCGCGGACGTCCACATTTATATATGTGTGCACAGTGGCAGCGTTTGTTTGGAGTCTGCGTCCTCTGCCTCCCTTGTTTATATTTCCACGCAGTTCCTACTTTATGTGTAAATTATGCGTACGTGTAGAGAATGTCCCTTAAACAGTTACATCACCCGAATTGCACCCCCCACCATTTCCACATGTGAAACCCCTCCCTCTATGTAAATGGGAATCCACGTGTATACGTCCCAACGCGTATGTCCATGCGCGTGTCCCTAAACTGTGCCTACTCTGTGTGCGTGTTTGTGCCGTTTTGCGGAGAACCAAACTGCAGTACCCCCTCGGTGAATATTCCTTGTGGATATGATCCCTCCTCCTAACCCATCGGAACAGTTACTAAGAAAAAGGTGTCCGTTTTTTTTTTTGTATTAACAGTTTGTCCTCTGTTCCCAACCTGCAAACCTACTCCTGCGAAGAATCGCAGCGGTGCACTTGTTCTGAAATATACCCATAGGGAGTCACCCAGTGTGAACCCTAAACTAAAAAGTGCAGCCATTGAGATACCCCAAAGCATTCCTTGCCCCTTCCGCGTAAAATATGTCATCTGCCTATATAACGGAAATTAGGAAGAAGCAGAAGGACTATCTAAGTTGCCTATTCAGCAAGTTTGAAAAATATTCCAATGAAAAGGTTCTAACAAATTTGATAAACAAATCGTTAAATGAAATTGCGCTGTACCCCTTCCAAGATGTTAGCGACAACGAAATCATAGATGATGTGAATGAGTACATAAACGAACTAACAATTAATGCTGAATATAAGAGGAAAAAAATATTCAAACATTTGTGCGAGATTTTCCTAAATGACAATTTTTATATATATGATAAAAAAGACAGATACGAATTGAAGTTCGTCATTTTAAAATTATTATTTCTGATTGGAGAAAGCAAAACAAGTGAGAACACACAACACATTGACCATCTATATGTTAAGTATTTTCAAAAGAAAGAAGAACATGAAGAAGAAGTGGCCCCCCCTTTAAACATAAATGAGCAAAATGCTCTCTATGATATACACACCTTTAACATTCAAGAGGAGAACAAATATCTTAAAGAGCTATACAGCACAGACAATGATATTACAAGATTATCATCCCTCTCTGGAGAAGAGGAGGACATACATATTGGCGACATTGAAAAAGATGAGTCCCTACAGTATGGCCATCCAAGCGATATATACAATCAGCTAGCTAATTATCAGAATCAACCAAACGGCCACAATGGCGCAAAACCAAATCGCAACAACTTTCACGAAATGCAGTACACCCAATATGTAGACAGCTATATGAAAAACAAGAATGATTTAACATATGAAAATGTCGTCAAAAAAATATCACAATGTGTTTATGAATATCCTCATTATGAAGATGTGGGGGATCAATGGAGACACGATGCAAGGAGTTCCTTCCAGAGTAACCAATCTGTCGATTGTCTTGAAAATATGTTGTCGTACGATAATGTGGACGAACATGTACATAGTGCTAATGTAGGTACTAGAGGCGGCAGAAATGACTCACGTCGCCGGATTAGCACGCGTAGCTCTAGCACAGCATCCGATGAAGACATACTTGCCAGTCTAAGAATGAGGCAAAACAAAACCAAAGATCCATCCCGCCCACGCAGACCAAGAGAACAATACTTTTTTAATAACATAAACCTTTTCTATGAGGAATATCATGAGAGTGAAGAGAACGATGCGAGCATTATATACGAGACTGAAATTTACAATCTGCACAACGTGTTCGCCAGTGATGTGAGACAGGATGGGAAAGAAGAGACACCTGGAGAAATAACCAGTAGGACATGTCACCCAGGTGAAAACACACTGGATGATAATGCATCCGGGTACATTTCCACACAGTGGAAGGATTCTTCCCGTTATGCGCACAGATCGAATGAGGAGGAACCCGCACAAACGGATGGTCCACAACATGGTTGCAACATTGTCCTTGCCGATAAGGGCAATATTATAAATGCTGCAACAGCCACCAAAGGAAGGAATAATAAAAGGAAAGGCACATTTTACGTAAGCGAAATATTTATCATAAAAGAAATTTTGATGATGTTGTCCCTAAATTGCCCCATAAAATTTAAGGAAGACTTTTTTACGAACTTTTCCGATTTTTTATTTAACCACGTAATGGACAAGAATAAAATAAAAGAGGATTTTTTATTTTACATAAAAATAGAAAGGCGTGAAAAAGGAGAGGGAAGTGTCCTACATGGAGGCGTAACGAAATACAGAGCAGTCATCAGTCAAATGATGAATGTCAAACAGTACAACTTAAGAAGAAAGACATTTAAAAATTATGTGAAGAAAATAAAAAAAGTTAGTATAAAATTATTTTACCTGAATATTTTTTTTTTTTTGGTGGAACAATTTCGATATATTTTTTTTTTCTTGCCATACAATTTAAGGGACATTTTCAACCACATCATATATATAAGAGAACACCTAAGTCATGATGACGGGAAGAATAATTTGTCTATTCTCTTCGAACAGATGAATTTGACTGGAAGCAAAGGCAGAGGGAGCAACAATCTGGGCAACAGAATCAACATGTACTACCCGGGAAATTTCCTCGAGTGCTTTATAGACTCCCTAAAATGTCTTTATTCCGAATGGATTTGCGTGGTAGAAATTTTGTACAACTATCACATCCTTCTGGTCATGAAGCAGTACAACATTGTGCCCCTTAGGGACCAACAAATTTTGGACGTCCTAAATAGGATGGACCGAATACACATAATGGATTACCTACGTGTCGATCATTTTGTGAATTGGAAGCGTCGCAAAAGGGGAAGGCAGCCACACGGTAAGGTACACTCTCGTGAGGTGATAACGCCGTTCGAGGAGCCCCACACATGTGAGCAAAGGAAAGCAAATGCTTCCTTCTACCTACGTAAAAACAGGTGGGAAAATGCAAAGAGACTACTAGATGAGCAAAAAATTGCCAACTTCAGATCGCTCAGCCTTATCCACCTGCAGGTTATAATGAGTAAGTACCTCTACGTATGGAATAATCTCTACGACTATGTCGACATTATATTGTCCTACTTACTTTATAACATCGGTGTAAATGATTATACCCATTTTAATGCCCTATATGACAACGCCAAAAAGTTCTGCATCTGCTATGACATGACAGTACTGTACTGGAGGAATTGCCAAGTTGTAAAAAACAAGTCGCTCGAAAAGATTTTCCGCTTCCTTCTAAATGGGCTGAATGTATACTACTCGAAACATATAAGCAGTTGGATTAAGAAGGGAAAAATTGACGATAGCTTTAATGAATTTTTTGTGTACTCGCAGGATAGGGGGCATGAAGGGCCATTTGCTAATCATATGCTGTTTATAAAGAAGCAGAGCGAATTTGTCATGTGCCCAGAGTTTTTTAACTCCTTTGTTTTTTTCCTAATAAGCCTCGGAAATAACATTCGTTTGTATATGAAAATTAGTCATGAGAAGGAGGTAGACTACGTCGATTATTATTTGAAGGGGGGTGAGGAGTCCCGTCGGTTGAAGCGTCTGGCGCGTGTGGATTATGAGGCTGGCCTCGGTGATGTAGGCCCTACTGACGAGTACAGTGATGATATGGATGATGAGCATGAGGACCCGTGTTACGCCATCGCGCCATCTCCTTATCGCCCAAAACGATTGCACAAAAACACCCTCAACTACTACTACAATATCGAGAATTTGAAACGCGTCCAGAACATATTCCTAGACTGTATCTCGACCATTTTGATGAAACCGCCAAATGAGGAAAACGTCCTGCCTTACTTTAACAAAACTATTTTGGCACTAAATGTGTCATACGATTTGTACATTAAAAAGTTTCTTCAGGAAGAATTCTTTCACCTCTTCCTTCAAAGCAATCGCATTTTTTTAGATAGCCTAATGAAGTATTCCTACCTCTTAGAGTATTTCTGCTGTTTGCGCAGTTTAGTATTCCTCGAAATAGCTGATTTTATTTCTGCCTTTTTTGAGTTCATTTTTAAGGAGGTATCCATTCCTCTTATCGACGAGAGAAATATGAATACCACGTTTAGGCAATGCGTTGTGCACAATGTGAATAGGCCTACGCCTAACCTGGACGGATCCAATTCCTGTGCGTCCTTTTTGCATAAGCGGTTTGTGTTGCTCCATATGAATATACTGATGCAGAAGAATTCCCACTATAAGGAAGAGAAAAGAGCAAAAATGTGCGAAACGAGCGAAGGAGATGACTGCGCGGATGCAGAGCCAGATCATGTGCACAGACCCAACGGTGAAGTGCACACTGATGAGGAAAAACGCCAAGTCGAGATTAACGCTGAGCATAGAGATGTCCCCAGTAACATTGCGCCATACCCCTGGAATTACACCCATCCAGGGGAACCTCCCCCAATGATAAAAACATCAGCCCAATCTGCAAAAAACGGAACAGCGCAGAGCAACACCACTGGAAAAGCACAAAGGAATGTACAGGACGACGAAGCACACCAGAGAAAGGAATCCTCCATTTGTCAACAATTGACAAAAAACTTTTACAAGGAAGAAATTATAACGAGCATCTTGAAGAGATTCTACTTTACCCTAAGGGAAAACAAAATGTATAACAACAACATGCGTGTTATAAGTTACAGGAATTTGCTAATAGAGACAAGGGGAAGTGGGTCATGTTTTGTAAATTTTTTATTTGATTCGAAATGTTTGGAGAAATATTCAACGATATTTTCCTACTTTCTTGAAATAAAAAAATCTTTACATGTACTAAATTTAGTGCACATATTTTATAAGTACCTGAGGACAAAGAAATCAGAACAGTATGAATGCGTGGAGGCAATTATCATTTCTTTGTGTATTTTAAAATATAAAATATTCTTCTTCCTGAACACCTTGTATACCTACTACCAGTGGATTTTGAGTTTTTCGTGGAATCAGTTCATTTCCACTTTGTTAAAATCAAAATCATTGTATCAGATAAAACATAGTCACCAGCTGTACTTAACTTTTCTAATCGAAACAATGTTAGTACCGATACGCACGAGACATGACGAGCTGCACAATTTTTACATAAATGATGAACACAGGAAAAATGTCCTGCTTCAGGAATATGAAAGAAAAAAGGTTGTTTTTAATCCTCCCATGAATAATAATGGCCAGGGGGAGATGCAAACTGATTCGTATAATCTGTGGGGTAGCTCCACTGTTGCTTTGGAACATACAAACCATTGCGATTCTCCAGGACGCTTAAGTCAAATGGCCCATGACGCGGACAAGTACAGACGTGAAAGGAAACGAAGCGATGGGGTAGATAATAATAAAGCTTGGGAAAACACCACCGCCAGTTCCCTCCTTCAGGGCTCCCTCAATAAGGAGTTCTTGTTGAATGAATTATTTTCCAATAACCTTCTTAACCTGTTATCCATTCCTTCCCAAATTTACGATATTCTTCTAAAGCTGAGCAAACTGTTCAATATCAGATTTGATCTAAATTTTGACAACTCATACGACATGACTTTTCAAAGCGAGCAGGAGATGGAGGATGAGGAACAGGATGAAGAGGACGACGAAGAAGAAATAATGAACGTAAAAAATGAAATCTTAAACAGGGACAATATTACAGTAGCAGAAGGGGGTAAGAGGACGTATTCTAAAAACGGACATGCAAAAAGTGATTGGAAGGACTCCGCAGACAGAGGACACATTTTATTGTCCATAAACAGTTACATAAAATCACTTGTAAACATTTTCGATATTCACTACTTGGAATTTGTAATGAAATTAAATATCATTTCTTTGAATGTAGACCAAAATAGCTTCTTTGGCCCTAATAGGGATTCCAGACTGTTTAACCACATTTTGAGGTTAGACAAAAGTATCCTGAAAAAAGTAACCATTTTACAGTGTATGTTGTCTTTCCACTCGTTTGGCGTTGACGGCCCCATGGATGCCTCTTATAGTTAGCTACGCTAGCTCGTGCGAGAGAGACGGCCATTGCGGGTGTTGCGACGGCGTTGCCTCCACGTTAATTTCCATTTGGAAGCCATGTGCTGGGCATATTGTCACCCTTTTATTCCCCCCTCTTTGCAACATTTTTTTTTTTTTTTGTATTTCGGTTGAACACGTTTGAGGGTTCCCGCCCACGTGTAATGAACCTTCCAAGGTGTCACCAAACATTTTTTTACGTTTAACAAAAACAGTCGCATGATGAACCCATTTTTCATGCGTGTTCTCACGACGCACATATTAATGTAAATTTCCTTTTAAGCGAACTGTGGGGAGAGGCGGATGCCGGGGTGTATCTCCTAAAAGGAGGAGAGACACCCCTAATTGGGTAAATATTTTTATATTTCAGCTGAGGCGCCAAAAAGGAGAGAGCTAAAAAAATAAGCATATGAGTAAATAAAATGGGGTAACGGAACAAAGCAGGGTGGGCACAGAGCAGCAACTGTTGTCATGGCTAGAAGCACTAGAGCTGCTAAAGTGCGACAAAAACAAAAAATTCAACGGACGCTCCAAAAAAAATGCAACATAGTTAAAGAGCCGCAGCTGTAACACCTGCGCAAACATTTCCTGTAGCCCAATTTAGGGCTTCACAAAAGGGCAAATGACTTTATTTTCTTATTTGATAAACATATCCAGCATCCTCTTGGTGACGTAGAATCCGCCTAAAAGTTTGGAAAAAAAAAAAAAAAAAAAAAAGGAAGAGGACACGTTTATATGGGCATTCTTCTTGTGCGCGCATAGATGTGCCAGCTCTCAGGGGAAGAATGCCTTTTTTTTTTTGCATCACGCGGGCATCATATATCGTACGCTTGTGAACCATACCTGAAAGATTCACAGCGGACAAGAAGGTGGCTATCATCGACAGAACAGAACTCAGACTTTTGAATCCACTGCCGTACTCAATCATACTTCCGATTATTATAACTCCGGAGAGCTGCACAACAGGGGGTGAAGTAGTAACGATGTGCATGCGTGAGTATGTCCGTGGATCTGCACATAAATAGGTATGGACAAGCACACGCACGTACATTCATGCATCTGTAAAGTAACATGCTAAAATGGTGTCAGCATGAAATGAATGGGCCATCCCCTTACCGCGTTCGTGACGGACATCAGTGGGGTGTGCAGGGAGGGCGTGACAGACCACACGCAGAAGTAGCCAACGATGATAGACAAAGTAAATAAAAACAAATGGTGTAAATCAGACTGTGAAAAAATGGTACCAGTCAGTAGGGTAACCATAAGTGCGAAAATTAGGGAAATGTAAAAGAGCATATCTGACTCGATAAAATTTTCAGTTATGCGTGTCCCCGTTGGATATTTTATCGTTTTTTTTGAAACAAGTTGGTTGTCTTCTCTTTGGTCAGTCAAGAACACACTTTCGCTTTTAACCAATTTTTCCACTGATCTGTCAGGTGAGTACAAAATTTTTCCATCCTTGACCACCACGAGAGCTTTCACAATGTCATTATTAGTATCAACTGTAAATTGTAATCCTCCTCCCATTTCATCCAGCAGATTTATCATATTCATGGAGAACAAATCAGATGCCTGCAGTGGCATATTTCTTTCGATTTTATCTCTACCTAACACATGAACACCATTGATGATGAGGTTTTTATTTGATTGTGAACACTCGATATTTCCTCCCCAGCCACTTTGTTTATCTCCAAATTCTGTGGACAAATCTACGGCTACACTTCCCCTCTTCATTAGTTTAATCATTTCTGTGGTCACCAATTTGGGGGACGAGTGTCCAGGCACAGATGCAGAGCAGATTAAAATATCGCACTTGCTGATAACCCTTTTGAAAATTTTACTTTGTATATTAAAAAAATCTTCGCTCGTTTTTTCTTCATCTTTCGCTAGTTCGTTCTTTTCTTCGTACGATGCTGATGGGATCTTTATGAATATTCCACCACAACTCTTCACTTCCTCCTCAGTGGACGCTCTCGAATCATGTGAGTAAACAATAGAACCCATACTTTTCGCCGTTATAATGGCTTGCAACCCTGCTACCCCTGCCCCTATGACGAAAACCTTAGCGGGGTTAATTTTTCCTGCAGCTGTGGTAGACGATTTACTAAATTTTGGGAGCATGAAAAAGGCTTCTATAACAGCTCTGTATCCTTGTAAGTTACTCATAGAACTTCTGATGTCTATTTTTTGAGCCCGTGTGGATCTAGGGACTTCGTCAATTGCCATATAGGTGATGTTATTTTTTCCCTTATTCTGCACAGCCATTTCAAGTAGCTCTTTGTTGATGCTTGGCCACAAGTAACTAATTAGGACAGTGTTATTTGGTATGTCTACTATGAACTTCTCGCTTGGTGGATCCACCTTCAGTATGATATTGCTCTGCCTCAGGACATCCTCCTTCGATGCTATTTCAGCGCCGTAATGAACGTATTCTTGGTCTTCTATCATGATGTTCTTTCCTATGTCTTTCTCCACTAATATTCGGAAGCCCATTTGTTTTAGCTTAGGGACAAACTTAGGGGTCAGGGGTACTATAGACAGGTTGATATCTGCGCTTCGGTGGGTGGGTAACTCAGCTTCTGTTCCCTCCTTCGTATTTCCCCCCTTTTCTTCTCCATTTTTTCCTTCTTTTTTTTGTGTCCCCACTGTATCCTCCATCACCAGCCCGATAACACGCCGCGCTTTGGGGTACTGCTCCATGAGCGCCTCCAAATTGTCTCTGCTGCCGGCGGAAGAACCCTCCGAGAGGAAGCACAAAGAGCGCAGTTCATCCTTCTCATCATCAAGGTGCGCATCTGACAGGGATACATCTGGATATTTATGACTGGTGTAGTCGCTCAAAACGGTTAAAATTTGATTGGTCGAATGTTTCGCATCACCGAAAAGCATATAACTGTTAGCAAAATAGAACAGCGGATTGTCTATCGCCGAGTACCCTGTGTTCAAACTCCTTTTTAAAATAATTACTTGCTTGCTTTTCCATACCTCGATGACTGGCATTCCATAAATTTTACTGGAGGGGTCTAGGGAAGAGGGGTTCACAATGTCGTTAGCCCCCACTACCAAAACGATGTCAGCTTTGTCGATAGTTGAATTTATTTCATTCATTTCTTTCACAATGTTGTATGGAACATTTGCCTCAGCTAGAAGGACGTTTAAATGTCCTGGCATTCTTCCTGCAACAGGGTGGATGGCAAAATTTACCTGCACATTTCTCGACTTTAGTATAATGCAAATTTCAGCTAGCTCTCTCTGACATTTGCTAACAGCTGTGCCATACCCTGGAACGATAACAACATGTCTTGCGTTGATTAAATTTTCTGCAACGTACTTGTGTGTGGTAGTGTTTACCCTTTTATTTGCCTCAATCTGCTGCACCGATCCTCCATCTAACTCATCATAGTCATCCCATCCACCTAGGATAATATTGAAGATGTCTCTGTTCATTCCTACGCACATAATGTAAGATAAAATGGCCCCTGAAGAACCAATAAGTGATCCTGATATAATTAACAAATTGTTATGAAGAAGAAATCCACTGATGGCTGTAGCGAAGCCAGAGTAAGAATTTAATGCACTAATGACAACAGGCATATCTGCAGCACCGATAGATGCAACTAAGTGGAACCCGAGAAATGAATCCACCAGGAAAGAAACATAAAGGCAAAACGTTTTCAAATAAATCGATTTAACCTGAATAAAATAATATCCAACAATGATGATAATTATAATACAAACCATATTTATGACTTTTTTTATTTTCAAATTTAATGATTTACTGTCTAGAGTACCACTTAATTTCCCCGCTGCTACTAACGACCCGATAAATGTTATTGCACCGATAAAGGTTCCTAAATAAAGTTCAACCAAATGTATTGTGCTCATTTCGTAATTCTCAAAATATTCCGAATGGTATTTAGAAAATCCAACAAATAATGCAGCTAATCCGACAAAGCTATGAAACAGTGCAACCAACTGGGGCATCTGAACCATGCTCACATGGTGGGCAATAAATAATCCTATACTTATGGCTGGTATTACTATGATGAAAAACAATTCATATCTGAATCCAAATCCTACTTGGCTAAAGGTTACCACTATTGCTGCTACTATTCCTATGAACCCTAGTATGTTCCCCCTTTTGGAAGTCTTGTGGTTATTCAAGCCAGTCAAACAGAGGATGAAACATAGGGCAGAAAATAAATAAACCGCATTTAATAACGACGGAACGAACGAATAGGACGACAACTCCACTTTGCCATTGTCCCATCCACCTCCATTTCTTCCTCCATCATAGTCCTTATAATTTCCAAGGTTAGTGGAAATCGGTGGCATACTAATTTCGGGGAGTTTTATTTGGAAAAAGCTACTGCTGTTTTCGGCCGGTCCATGTGGGCTCGTCAGTTGGTTCCTTAGACTCGATTTGCATATCACATACTTTGTCGCCAGCGCGACCAGCAGGATGATAATTGTCTTCAACGTTGCGCTCATTGTTTCGTTTTCCCTGGTGTATTGCGAGTAGGGCGTTCTTAGTGCTCCGCTGTTGGTGTACGATTGCTGGTGAGTATACTCTTTCTCAGCTTCACCTGTTATACTCCTCTTTCCCTGTGAATGCACCGCTTCTCCACTGCGTCTGCACGTATATGGTCACCTTTGCATACAACTAGCATACAGTCGAGTCGGGTCCTGTCCCACACAATTGCAGGAAAAATTGGACAAAAAAAAAAAAAAAAAAATGACATACGTCACAAAATTTTTCTAAAAGGAACAATCACGAGTTATGAACAAAATTTTTAAATCGTATGTTGTGGACAGAAAACAAATAAATATCATGTAGGAAACATTTGTTGATGGATATTTCCGCAACTCCACCAAAGCTTGGCTTAAACTTTACAAAAGTGAAAAATCGGAAAGGATAACAAACAAAAAACAAAAAAAAAAAAAAATTAAAGAAAAATAAGCAAACAACATTAAGAAGAAATACACGTTGCCCATTCAGTAGTGTATATTTATAAATATGTAGGAGAAAAGAACACCAACTGTATGATGCAAACAAATCCACTGGAAGGGCGTTCCTAGCATAAGTTAGATCATCCGCATGGACATCATCCTAACATATACAACGTACACATGTGTATAAATGCCCCTACACGGATGTGTAACGGGAATTGGCTCCCCGTTTTTTTTTTTTTTTTTCCACATTTGGTGCTCCGTTTAAATGTACATACAGGCTGCACCCCCGCGGTGCCGCCATACTAAGGGCGGGTTAAAATAAACACACAAAATGGATTTAAAAAAAAAAAAAGGAATACATGCGCTTCTCCTCGCGGAACGACTCCCCAATGTAGCAAAATCATTACGATTCCCTTTCGTCTAAAATGAAGCAGATAAAGACTGCTACCTGGCAGAACAACGCATCGTTGCAAATGAGATTGGAGTTAAAAGGGCTCACAACTGGGGTGTCCACGCAAGTACGCGTACGGAGGGAAATGAAATTTGTACTTTTTTCCCCCTTTTGGCATACTCAAAGGGGGATCCCACAAATCATTTCGGTGAGGCCCAATTTGCAAAGTGGTTACGGAGGCTCTCACTACAATTTCTCAGTTTGCCCACCACATAGGCGTCCTTCTCTTCTTTCCTGAGTTTGTTCCACTCATGCACTTCGATGTTGATGACCGTCCATCCCATCTCTCTCAACAGCCAGTTTTTAAAATGGGTTGTTCCACATGGGGCATACATCCTGCGGGAGAAGTAAAGGTGTAAAGAAAAATAGTAGCGATATGCGGGGCCAGGGTATAGGCTAGTAGACTCATATAATAGGGCATCCCATTGCGGGGGGACGGAGCACACTTGGCGAAGAGGAGAAGCTAATAATGCGATGTGTTGATCACTTTGGAACATTGCTCATGCACTTGTAGCAGTTGGCTGTCCCACGAATTGCATCATTTTGCGCCCTTACTTCTTAGCCCTCGTGGCGGTCTCGTCCAGAAGTACCAAATGGTGTGATGGGCCGTCCACCTCAACGGCTATCTTTTCTCCCGTTGTGTCATCCCTTATGGCCAAGTCTATGGACAAAAGTTCCTGCGCCATGAACTCATTTTCGTATTTGACTCCAAATTTGTCTAATATTTGGCACACCTGCTGGTGGAAGTCTGATATGTTGTCACTATCAGTATGGTGGCCATTTTTTAATTTTTTTTTCTTTTTCTCAAGTAGGCTCATAATATGATCCTTCAAGGTGAGGAAGTCCTCACAAAGGTGAAAACCATGATGGGAATATTTTAATCTTAACCAAAAGGTAACAATCATGTGTAAGTGCATATAATTTTGTTCCCTTACATTTACAGCATTCCAATTGTAAGTGTTAATAAAATGTGCTACATCTGCATCTATTAAATTTACAATTGCAACACCCCATAAATATCTTGCTAAAAGTAAAAAAGAAACTCCTTTATATTTGTGGAGAATTTTAATTTCGTTTAGTAAGAAGCTGTATATTTTCTTTAAAAATAGTTGATCATTTTTTATTTCACTTTTTTGTCTTTTATTTCCCCCCCCTTTTTTTTCCCTACAATTGGTACTATCTTCCATCTGGTGTGCATAGCAATACGTAAATGCGTAAGCCCATGCCATGGTTCCAAATAGTTCTGTGATGACGCTTAACTTGAAGCGTCCCACCCGTTTACCCTCTTCGGGAATAAAATAATCGCGCAGAGTTATGCTCATTGTGACAGCTTGGCCCATTTTATGGAACAACGTTGTGTTGTATACCCTAGATTTTATGTAGTACAAAAAAATGGAAATAAAATTTTCAGGGGTTACATTTTGGTATATCCTTTTGCTTAGTAAAAAGTTGGTAATGTTCCCTGCCAAGGTAAATTCCGTTTTATGGTAATACGACATGCACCATAAAATTTTCCCCAGCATTTTTACCTCCTTATCTGAATCTCCCCAACTTTGTCTTTTCTTCTCTCCTCCGTTTGTGGCACCCATTCGTATGTTAATTCCTACTTTCATTTCTAACTCCTTCGCGCATAAAGCATAGCCCTTTTTGTTTTCAACTTTGAGCAGCGTAAATGCCTCCATAAAATATGCCAGGTTGAACATATTAGGGTTACTATTAGAGATTATTTTCTTCTCTGCATACTTCGCGAGCTTCTTTAGGGACGCGGGAACGTCGTACCTGCAGAAGGACATGTCTGTATCGAGATGGTCACTGGTATGGGCCAATTGAACAGCGTGATCAGCGTGGTCACTTCGTGTGAGAGGCTCCCTTCCCCCGCTCCTTCCACTGGGGAAATGTGCGTTCACCCCGTACAGACAATAAACGCGCGCGAAGCAAGGAAGCACAATGCACAGACTTTTCTCACTCAGCGTGTTGCGCTTCCTCACCACCGCGTCACACAGTGTATCAAAAAAATGTCGATCAAAGCAGTGCATTCGGTAGCAGTTCCTCACAAAAAGGGCTAGCTCATCCTGTTCGAAGGTCTCAATGAATTTTGTCTGACCAGGCTGGGTAGAAGAAATATATGGTACCCCCCCATCGCAGTCGCTTCTTCGCTCCACATGTGTCTGCTTTGAAAACTGTTGGAAAGTACCACACGAGTTAACTTTATCTCTAATGTGCGTACTAATAAGCTCACTGCTGCATTTCAACTCCGCGCACAGATAGGTAAACTCCACCAAGTCCCGTACCCCACAGGTGTCTATATGCTCAATAAACTTGTTGCAAAAATAGCTTCTTTCAATTTTCCATTCAAAATCGCACTTGGCTAAAGCACTCAAAATTAGCAGAATATCTTTCACGGAAAAATGAACATTATGAAAATTATTTTTTTTTAAATATTCTATCATATTGGAATTGTTAATGTGCAAGAAAATGGAAATAAGATGGGCCATATTTTTGGACGACATTTGTGCTATCATTTGTTCACTTATCATTTTGTCTATTACAACATGGTCGAATATGTTTACAATTTTTTTTATTTCTCCGGATAGCCTTTTTTTAGTTGTCATTCCTGTTATGCTTTCTCCGTCTCTGAACCCATCTGGATTTCCTTCTTTCAATAATGTACAAAAATATTTCATGTATCGGAAATAGACCCAGCACACGTCAAGGAGATAATGCGCCTTTTTTGTGTTCACCTTTTGAAAAAACATATTAGTGGTGTATTCATGGAAGTGGGAAAAAATTCTTAAAAAGTCTTCACCACCACCATTGGCCATCTTGCCACGATCCCTTAACTCACACAGTCGAGGAAAAAGGGCAGAAAACTTATAAAAAAAACTAAACATGTCCTTCTCGTTAATATGGGTAAAGTGATTTCCAAAGAAAGCTAGCACATCTTTGAATATCCTTTTCAATTCCTTGGAGTCCATTTTTTCATTCGCATTTTTTATTCTTTCGATGAAGCTAAGTAAACTACTTTTTACCTCATCCCTGGGGACATCTGCCTTCTCAAACGGTGCATTCACGTTGGGAACGTCTTCAATGTAGGTGTCACCTTTTAAGTTATCAGTTTCGGTGCTGCTGTGATAGTCACGCTTTTGATGCGCACCTAGTGATGTCCTTTTTTGGGGTATTGGGGACGGGGAACAAATAACCGTGTTGCTCTTCCCCGTTTCACACCCTACAAATTTGACCGCATCTTCCTTGTTGCTGTGATAAACGTGTTCATTCCCCTTGCAGCCATAGGCTAACACCGCTTCACATAAAAATCCACCACGTGGAGCCACCGCATGATGTGCGTTCTTCTGCCTTGTAGTTTTCCCCTTTTGAAGGAGCAAAATATCCACAGACAAGTTGACAACGTTTTTATGTTCCAACAACACAGTTACATTTTCTGATCCCTTAAAAAGGTTGGAGACCAAATTGTATATAACTTTATGCATGCCGGAAATCTCTACGTCATTTTTCCTTCCATTCATGTTTATCGCCTTTTTGAATATGCCAAAATGCCTTTCAAAGGTGCTGACATTGTTGTGCAAAACACGCAGGGCATTTAATTCTGCTCTATTAAAATACAAATTAATGATCGCACCATCTTCTAGCAAGAAGGACAAAAGGGATAAATAAAAGTTCGTGAACATGGGATATGAACTGTTCAAGTAGTTCTCATTTTTCAAATAATCGGATAACTTAGTAAAGCAGCAAAGGAACAATTTTGCTGAGTATATATACTTAAGGCTTAACGACCATATGATTAAAATCAAGTTTTCTAGGGAGTAGGTTATCATGTAGACTGGTTCCTCTTTCTGTGTATTTATTTCCTCCGTCTGAAATGTATCCCTACTTGGGTTCCCCACTCTTGCGCACTTATTCATAATTTCCTTTTTTAGCAATTCATACAAAAATATATTTTTTCTTGCCCATATATTTTTCTCCCTTCTTTTTAGCTGTACAAATTGTTTTTCCACTGGTGTGTATAAAAACGGACATTTGCATAAACAAAACAGGAGCGTTATTAGATCTTTACTTTTTATCGATTTTAAAAAATCCTTTGAGTGTAAAATCTGGTCTACTGTGCTTTCGTGTAAATCTTGGGGAAATATATTTTGCCTCGAAAATGATAGAAGCATGTTGACCACCGATTCGTATTCCTTCTCACGAACTATTTGCTTATGTATATTTCTGCTCATAATAAAATCTTTCACTTTTACGTAAAAATGTAGGTTTGAATAATTTACATAGGAGTAGCTGTATAGAAGCATTATCAGTTCCTTACTCTTTAGCAGAGGCAAGAGACTCGCGCTCCTCTCGTAATATCGCTCGTGTAATTCTTTGAAATGTTTATTCAGCTTGCTTAATGACCAAAGCACAAGGACATATCGAGAGGGATTTAAGGATGGTAAATACGCGTCTGCATAATAACATAACAGGCTGAACTTATTACACGGGGTGGGGTTTCCCCTGATTTCTTCGCGGGGACGATTTTTTCCATCGTGTTGGTTCTGTCCCCCCTGGCGAGTAGTTGTGTGGAGAGGAACACTTCTGACAATACCGTCGCCATCATCACCGCTCGATAGGTACACACTGTGCACACCACTGGCCTGCTCCCCTTGCCCATTTAAGACAAGAACCCTTTTCAGCCACTCCACTTCACCTTCACACGCATGCCCCAAATCACTGTGAGGCACTGTACTCGCAAATAGGTGCCGGGTGTCACCACCTTTGTACAAACTGGCATACTTACTAAGTGACCATATGAAGGAAGAAAAGAGCCTTTTGTTGTAGTTATTAACCTTAACACTTTTCTTGTGCTTAATAAAATATTGAAAAATGATGTTAATTTTGTCCTCTATTTCATCATGGATGTATGTTATACCTTTTAAGTAAGTGGGGTCATCCTTCCTACTGCATATTATTTGCATTAACCTGTGAACAAATGTTACATAATTAATTATATTGGCATTTTTTTCGTTCTTCTTTATTATTTTTACTATTTCGAGAATATGTTCATTTTTCAAAATTGCCTTGTTAATTGCGATGCATTTGTATAAGGCATTTTTTGTCCCTTTTTTTTCTTTTGTGGTAAAAAAAGCACTTTCTTTGTCAGCCAACCAGCGTTTTCCTATTATTAGCACCTTGCTGGTAAGACCTCCGGCCCTCAACATTAATATGTCTCCCTTGATGAGAAGTATGCTATGCGCATTCACAAATGTGTCGATCTATCTGAATTTTTGGCCACCCTTACAGCAACCTATATGTTTGCCACGCTTGTGTTTCCCTTTTTCGATGCAGACCTCTTCGGACCCCCCACCCACAAGTGGGTATAAAAATGTTGCTATGAGTAGATACGTGAGGGTGAATTTGGTGCCTCTTATGCATCCACATTTTGTGTAGTCTCGACATACTCGAAGCTAGGATGCCATGTGCGTTGTAATTTTAGAAATAAGTGGTACAAAGGAGGAAGGAAAAAAAATAAATAATTAAAGAAAATAACAAAAGGAAGTATACATGCACGTTGGGGGGAAAAAAAAAAGAAAAAAACATCAATTTATTTTGCACCACATTTGCTTTTCACCAAGTACTGCACGTAACATGGATGAGAAAGAAGTTACCATTTTGAAGCAAAATGAGTTAACCCCCAAAGGAACACACAAAAAAAAAAAACCGTTGTACAATGTGCTCACCTTTTTTGTAACTTTTACATGCATACCTGTAGACTTCACTTGGACGGACATTTGCGGAGCACAAAAAAGTACACCTCGTCACTGCACATGGGGACACACTGAAAAATGCTTCGAAAAACGCAGAATGCGTGAAAACGGGTTATAAACGAGTGGCACAAAAAAAAATGAGAAGCGGGATTAGTTTTGCCCTATATGCTTATCGTACAGCATTCAATTTTGGTACACTTCAGTTAGCGCCCTTAAGGAGTAGCGCACCTGGTTCTTATTCACAAAAAAAAAAATTAGTGATGCTCACAATTGTATGAGTGGTTTACACAGTACACATTTATACCAGAAGGATTATTTTTTTTAAACAAATCCTTTTTGGCAACAGCATTTGCTGAACATGTTCACATGTGAATCATGTGTTGATGGGGGAACTGAAAATGCCAGTTCGTCTTATTCTTACGGCCCTTCCCCTTTTGGGGGCATAGAAACATAAAGGAAGTGAAGGTGGTGGGAAAACGTTCCTCCCATTCGAAATGCGCAAAATGTTTAGAAACTTCATCCCTTTTCTTCTCCCCTTTAGCGGAAAAAACTTGCATAAATCGAATGGCAAATAACGTAAGGAACAGCTTTTTGCGTGTATATAAATTTTTACGTCCATGGGAAAGTGAACTGGCGGGATACCTTTTACCAACCACGAAATGACTAGCCAAAAAAAAAAAAAAAAAAAAAAAAGTTACAAGCATGTGACAAAACTTTGTCAATGTTCTTCCCTACATCTCGAATTCACTTTGGGAAAACCCAATGTACGAACCTCTTCCTCCATTTTATGTGTAAAACGTGCAGATTATACTCCTCGTATAATCCACATGTGGAGAGTTTGTCGCAGGACTTTTTTTATAATTTCGAGTGAATAATATTTTCCCTTAGAATTATGCCCCTTCTTTACGTCTTAAAGTGTCAGCGCCATTATGCCGCCTTATACGGGGTACATAAAAAATGTGAATATTTAAAACATTCAAACAGGATACACCTTCAAAATTGTCTACTTATAAAAATAGTTTGCAACGCGCGAACAGAGATGTGCCCATAAACTGCTTAATTATTATGCGGTTGCGGCATGCCTTGTACCATGTGCAAAGGTGGATCATTCATAACACGTTAAAAAAATGGCACAAATATATATAACAAACCATTTGTACAATGCACAGTTTTTCGTTTTAGCCAAAATGTGACGTATTTTAGAATATCCATCAGGGGTTTTCCACCCATTACGACAGAAAAAGGGAAGATTTTTCACGAAAAAAAACACAAAAAAAGCAGTTTTTACAAAGTGTCACGAACATTTATATGCTTCACATACATTTAATGCATCCCTTTTATGGCCCTAATCTCGTTTTTTTCACCAACACACAGTTTGCAAGAAAATTTTATTTGTTATGCGCCATTTCAACCATGGAGCATTTTAACATAATATAGGCGTTTGTTTTTTTCAATCCCTTGGGACGAACTTTTCTAACAAGACTTTTTTCCATTTATCATTATTTGTTATGCGTACAATAAAAACGATTTGTGATGTTTTCTTTGCTCTATCTGGTCATGTAGATACCGCCTTAAGCATTCGTTCCATGTGTAATCGTCGCAACGGTGATTTTTTTTTTTTTTTTTTGAAAGTTGCACTTTTTGCTGGTAGTCCACATTTTGCGATATGCGCCGGGTGCTGCATACGTATACAGCACAGGCAGCATTAGCCTTCTATATATAAATGTACATTTTAACGCAATAAGCTTATGCGTAAAAATGTAGGAATGTATGCAAAAATTAGATTATACTTAAGAAGCTGCATACAAATCTGACGTATTGGGGCGATTCTCATGCGTGCAGTGGACATTATGGGCGGGGCAGTCATTGTAGGTATAAGGATATAGGCACGTATAAAAAAAAAAATGCCCCCTTGCTGCCTCCAAGCACACACTGCGCTGCTTTTTTTCGCCATGCCCAACAAATTTATATGTACATTTATGTTCAGTATATACAATGTATCATACGCCGTGAACATATTCGCGGCGCCTCATTCGAAATGCTACGAACCATGGTATGCCCCGTAAAGGGTAACATAAGCTGCAAGCCGAACATGACAAACAGCGTTATATATATATATATATGTTGCGTATGTAAATAACATCGGCACTTCAAGTATGCAAGTTACGCTATGCACGCATTGTATTATATAAATAAAATAAGGTCCGCAAGCATGTATATGTATGTATGACTGCGAAACAACCACCCCCTGTTTTATTTTTTATTATGAAAATAAAAATATATTGAATTTTTGGCCTGCGGTGAAGAAAAAAAAAAAAAACATATTTCAAATGAAACCAAAAGGTACATATGAACAGTTTTAACTAGTGGAAGAACGCGATTTAAACCCATTTTATAAACGCAAATTAAGTTCACCCTTTAAGCACAATTTTAAATTTAATAAGCATATGTTCATTTGGAAACAATTTATGTTTTTATTTATGCATACATAAATAAAACAGCAGTGCTGTACATGTATATAAAAAAAAAACAGTACAATAATACTTTTTTCCTGCGTAACGCCTTTTTTTGAGGTCATTTTATTTATATATCTCAAATAGGGATTATATTTATAAACAAAACAGGCTTATAAAGTTCTCTTAAAAATTAAGGCAAAAGTAGCAAATTCACCAGCATTTAACGTAGCACATATATTGTATAACATATTCCATCTCCACAAGAACTGTCACCAGGTTTCTTACCCCTCCCCCATACTTTACTTATTTTGAACAAGCATTTTCCAAACATGCCGTAAGTTTTAAGAGAAATATGAACATAAGGGAAAAACAAAGCACCGTTCTGTTACAGCGAAGAGAGTGAATCATTATGTGCCCCATGCTTGAATTTCTCATCCGTGACATTCTTTCATTGACATAAAATTGTATTTATTAATTCTCCACATTTGGGCTTGCACAATGTGTACATATAGTGCTATTCTTTCATTTCTACATACTATAGTCGCCTACGCTACATCACGGTTTGAATTTTGTTTTTTGTTTTATTTGTATGTCACCACCGGGGTTGTAAAAAATGGAAACATTGTATTTTTTGCGTGCCCCCGCTTGGCAAGACCCTGTGCCAAAAAGCTACCCATGCTGTACACGTGTATAATATGTGCAGCACACTTACAAATGTTGTTCGTGCACGTGTAATATAAACGTATATGTGCACACTTCTAAATGGGGTTACAACATAGACTATGTTACCACCCCCGTAACATGACTGGACATGGTGTGTTCAAATTACGTTGTTGCTTTTTTTTTTTTTTTTATGTGTGGTCTCTGCGATATTCATACCTGCATATAGTAAAAGTCCACATTGCATCACGGTTTTCCTGCAAAAATTAGAAAATTTTGAAAAAAAAAAAAAAAAACCTTGAGTTGCATACGCGGATGAGCTTTGTGTGTTTGTCTCTCCCCGAGCAGCAATGCGCGTGGCAACATATACATGTAAATATATTTATGTGCGCACACATGAACATTACCTCTCCCCCCCTCGTAGACTCTTTCCAATCGTTTTGTGGGCCCAGAAAAAGGAATGCCTGTACTTGACCATAGAGCTCCAGGATGCTGAGGACACTAAAATTGACTTGAAAGAAGACAAATTATATTTTTACGGAAAAAAAGATAAAAATGAATACGAATTTACACTAAACTTTTTAAAACCAATAAATGTAGAAGAGTCCAAGTACAGTACTAAGAGAAATATAAAGTTTAAAATTATAAAGAAGGAAAAGGAAAGATGGAAGACCATAAATAATGATGGAAAGAAGCACTGGGTGAAATGTGACTGGAATTCCTGGGTTGATACTGATGAAGAAAATAAAACAACAGAATATGACGATATGGCAATGAATAGCTTTGGAGGTATGGGAGGCATGCCAGATATGAGTCAATTTGGAAACATGGCAGGAATGGGAGGTCTTGGAGGTATGCCCGGAATGGGCGGTATGCCAGGCATGGGCGATATGGATTTCAGTAAACTAGGAAATATGGGTGACGATATGCCCAACTTTTCAGGACTAGGAGGAATGGATCAGTTTAAAAATATGCCTAATATGAATGGCATGAATGATGAAGACTCCAGTTCATATGGCGATGACAGCAGTGACGATGATGATGATGAGGATGACGACGATGATGTTGATAGCAAAAATGGTGCAGATAAAATTCACGAGTGCAAGGACGCCAAGTGCAAAATGGAGAAAAATGGAGCACATGATGAAGATGTCAAAATTCAGGACCCAATTGTCGAGGTGCAGGAACCCGTAGCATAGTTCAAAAAAAAAAAAAAAAAAAAAAAGGAACAAGAAAAGGAAGAAAAAGAATATACATGCGTTCAAGCTCGTGCATTTCTTGCGTGTAAGAATGTGTACATCTGCGTGTTGCACATATACGACCAATATTATGTGCTCACGTTCTTCTGCTTGTGTTTATGTAGGCATACATGCCCGTGGGGAACAGCCGTTTTGCATGCACTCGCTTGTTCGTATGCTTATAAATATGCACATGCCGTGGGTATTCTCCGTTGAATGCCCCACCGGAATGTCACACTGTCTTACCATGCAGCTGAAAGGAGAAGCATGAACAAAGCAGTGACATATATTTCCACCTACATAAGAGTGCTATGAATTTTGCGTCATGTACTATACATCGTGTGCATATAACACGTGTACCTGTGCGCTTGCACACGCGCCGCGTATCTATATGCACAATTCTTAAAAAAATATTTTCCAAAAGAGAACTGCTCTTTTTTTTTTTCCATTTAAAAAAAAAGAAACCAAAGGTCTTTTAGTAAAAAAACAAAATTGTACCTTAGCGGGTACAAGGATGAACATGGAAGTGATAAAGGCTGAGGGGGCGTGCCGGAGTATGGCAAGGTGTGCATGTAGCACGAGAAAGGGTGTACACCCACATTAGAAAAATATTACTGCACAGTATAATGACACCAAGGGGAACACAGTAAAAACGTGAATTTCGAAAATGTAAATTCTTTTTTCCTCTACAATGTTGTCCCAGCGTGGTTTAAGTGGCCCCAAGCGAGTCGCAATATTTTGGGCACACTGTTTGTCCCCTCCTTTTTACACGTTCCCCATTCCACATTTTTGAAATGGGTCAAGGAGGCCTTTTAAGGAATTCACCGCTTTGTTTAAAAGATGAGGAAAACATTGTCGCCAATGTTATGAGCCTTACATCGACTGCAATTATTCATATGGCGACGCAGAATGGAGGCATAAAATAGAGGTACTATTAAGAGGGTTGCAAACAATTTTAACTATGTTGGGTAAAAAGTAAGAGCAAATAAGTTGGTTTATTATGTAGCCCCTTGGGGAAGAAAAATGGAGGTGGGGAGGCACATTGCTTCTGCTGCGCAGGAGAGCGTACGTGGTGGTGCTTTGCTTGAAGGGGGCAGTAGCATATACACAAGGGGCAAACGCCGACACAAATGAACGTCCGCGTCAACGCATTTGGGGTAGACCGGGAACGGCAGCTCTGTAGAAAAGCGATCCCTCCCCCCCATGCAGCGTTAACGCGGCCACGTAGAGATTCAATTTATGTCCAACAAGTCGTCTTCGTAAAAGGAGGACTTTCGGACGAAGGTAGGCGTGTTGGCGTAGTTCTTGCCATAGTTGTAATACTTCTTGACCAGATCGTATACCTCCTTGGGGCCCGAAGAGCCAAAGGGATATTTCAAAGGCTGCACCTTCTTTTCTTGCAGTTCATTCAGAAGAGGAGTAAAAATTCTCCACGATTCATACAGTTCTTCATCAGAAATAAATTTTTTCTTAAACCCTTTAATACATTCCAGCAATAAGGTTTCATAAGCTTCTGGAACGTAATTTTTTTTATTTTTATGATTAAGAGTTAAATTTAGTTGAACTTCTTCCATTTCTTCACAGCCAGTTTTTTTTATCATCATTTTTAAGTATATAGCTTCCACAGGCTGGAGGATAATCACAAATTCGTTATTGTACATACTTTCATCGGAGGATCCCATGATGTTATGAAATTGTATTCGTATTTCGCAAACGTCTTTATTTAGTCCTTTTCCTGCTTTGAATATGATGGGAACTCCATACCAATTTATTGAGTTGATGTATAAAGTGCAAGTACAAAAGGTTGGTGTAATTGAGTTGGGGTCTATGTGCGGATCGTCATGGTAGCTATGGTTTCGCTTGGACTCATCAATAGGGTGATCATCAGAATGGGGGGTGGATAAATTTTTCTCCTCTTGATAGTGCTCGGATTTAACGTACTGTCCAATTATCGTTTCATCCAATTTGATGGATGGAATACATTTCAATATTTTTATTTTTTCATTTTTTACAGATTCATCATTTAGGTCGATTGGATCATCCATCGTTATTAATGCTAACAACTGCAGCATATGATTTTGCATCACGTCTCGGATGATTCCATAGGGGTCAAAGTACTGTCCCCTACCATACACTCCTTTTGTTTCCTTCAGGGTAATCTTTATACAATTTATGAAATGCCTGTTCATGAGAGATAGCAGAAATGTGTTGGTAAATTTTAATTTCAGTAATCCTGATACCATGTCCTTACCCAAGTAGTGATCTATTCTGTATATATGCTCTTCGCTAAAATTTTCCAGAATCTGCTTTGACAACACTTTAAATGATTGCAAGTCCTTTCCAAATGGTTTTTCTAATAATATTTTGTCCGTACCATTTCTGTTGAGGCAATTCTTTTTGTAATTTTTTAAGGTACTTACGAATATGTGTGGGGGCAATGCCAGGTAGAGTATTCTGTTTATGGCGAATGGGTACTTAGTGCTGGAGTGCACTTCGTTCAATGTGCCATCCGTGTTTGCGGATTTGCCCTGCATGGGTGTGCTCAGTCCATTTGCTCCTCCTTGAGCCTTCACAGGGGTGCTGGTGGCGGTGCCTGTCCCTTTCGCGCGAATGGACTCATCTGAGTGGAATTCCATGCTCTCCGCATTGTTCACAGGGGATTCATTCCCCTCAGCCTCCCCCCAAATGGTGGTCGAGGTGCAGACTATATTCTCTCTCTCCAGCTGCGTCAAGTACTTGTTAAACTTGTCAAAGCTTTCCGAGCTGGAGTAGTCGCCGATGTAGTACCTGCATTTATTTTTGAAGCAATTTAACAAGTCCTTCTTCTGGATAAGGGACAAATCCTCATAACTATGCAGGCACCTCTTCAAATATCCAACAATTTTATCAAAAAAAGAATCAAAACTTTGTACTGTTCTCGCAAATCCCACAATTAACAAATCCTTTGGTAACCTCTTATTACAGAATAATTTAAAAATGGCAGGGTAAATTTTCTTTTTCGCTAAATCTCCTGAGCAGCCAAAAATTATAAAAGTCAGGAATTCCTTCTTATATAAGCTAGACGAATGCAACGACAAAGAATTATGCGAAACATAAATATCTTCTAACATCTGTGGGTAGTTTTTATATCCGCAAGTCACCACCGTGGTGTTCATTCTATCGATTAGGTACACAGCGGGGTAGAGACAATAATTTACATCTACATAAGATTTTAGCAACATATTTTTCCATAGATCCAACTTTTCAGCAGAATTTAATAAAAATATTTTGCTGGATGCATTCCCTAGTAAATCTAAGGAAACGGTAATCCTCTTCCTTACGTCGAAATTGTTCGTAGTTGTAAAGTACACATATTCCTTTAGTAGCTCCAAATTATCATTATCATTGTTGTCGTTATTATTTGCCTGTTTGATAGAAGATTCATTGTAAATGTAACTGTTCTGGTAATTGTTCATATAGATATTGAAAAATATATTTGGAAATAAACTAGCTATGTGAAAATCGCTCCCCATGCCTAATATAGCGATGTCTACTTTACTATACTTCTTCATCATGTCTTTTATCTTTTCATTGTAATCCCTTACACAGTCCACGATGTTCTTTGTAGTATCTGGCATGTACAACTGCTCCTTCTCATTTATATTTAAGCTTTCAAATAGGAATTTTATGTTGTTGTAGTTACTAAACTTGTGATCGCAACTTTTGTACCTTTCATCAATAATGAAGAATATCAATTTGCTGGTGTCTATTTTGATATCCTTAACTAGGGCCATATTTTTATACACATCAATGGGAGTTTTTCCCCCAGAGAGACCTATCACAACATGCCCCCCTTCATTGCTCTGTTGCTTTTCTGCAATCTGCTGGCAGATATAGTATGCCCCTTTTTGGTCAAAATCGGTTAGGTCCTGTGCTTCCAGGTACTTCACATTGTTCAGGTGGTTCATATGCTCCAGGCTTTTCGCGAGGGCCTGGCAATCCATCTTGGGAGGGGTGCAGAGGCGGATAGACGAGGTGCAGTGCGATCTCGTAACGTTCGTACCACGTTGACGTAGGCTCTGTACTTTGCGTCTTCTTCTTCCTATTCTTATTCTTCCTATTTTTATTTGTCTTATTCTTATTCTTCCGTGTGGTGGGTCTCAGAAAACAATAATAAGGCTGATTTCCCGTTGCTGGTGCTAAAGTTGTGCTCTATGGAGCATTTTTTTTTTCAAATGACATGGGAGGTGTACCCCTTTACGTGTTTAATTGTGCACGTTCGATTTATCAGCGTGGCAATCTTCAAATAAATCCACAGACGCGCTTTCACTTGGTTAGAGGAAGAAGTGAAATGGACGCCTCCAAGAGCTGCTATTTTATTTTCCCTCTCGAAAGGAAAAATGTGGAGAGACAAAGTGCGCTGACTTTGCGCATCCACCTGTGTATTCCAGAAGTAAACAAAATATACAATAGCACCTCTTATTATGCCCACGGGGTGGAAAATACTTCGCTACGTGCCTCACTACTTACACTTGCCCCTAAACTCGCGTGAACTCGTACACTGTGCTGTTCACCTTGGCGACATAGTACTTAAAATAACCTCTTCCCAGTTGAGAGTTTATTCAAGAATAATTCAGTAGTTAACCCTTTGGAAGCTTTGGCCTTATGTGGGGTTTATAGCCAGCAGGTACAATAGTAGAATTGACACGAGATAGAATCAGTGGGCACAGGCGCGGACCAATTGATATAGCAAGGAATAATCTGCCATATGCTAGCACATGTAGGCGGGAAGGAACAGAAAAAGAAAAAAGAAAAATGATATAAAAAAAAGGAAAAAAAAGGAAAATGCTAAAATATCCTTCTGGCCTTTCTTTGGATATATATGATTACTTGAAAGGGAGAAAAAACGAACGCGTTTTTTTGTTTTTTTTTTTTTTTTTCACGCATGAGAGAAACTGCATAAAATTGTAGGCCTCGAAAAAAAAAGGCTGTTCAAATTCGCCCTGGAGAAAAAAAAAAAAAAAAAAGCAAATTAATTTCAAAATACGTATATTTAAAATTATGCGTTAAGATGAACCGAGAATAAAGCAAATTTTTTTTTTCTTTTGCCTTGGGGGTCGTTTCCCTTGCCAGATTTTTCTTCTTCCTTCTTTATATTTTTTTTTCTATACCATTTCGTTTTTTTTATTCTTTTTTCTCCATTCCATTGTGAACGCCTTCACATTTTTGTGGCCTATAAAAATTGAAATTGTTCCATTTGTTTGCCAAAAAAAAAAGAGCGAAAAAGAAAAAGAAAAAGAAAAATGGGAAAGGCGCATCTCAAAATGTTATAACTTATTTAATTTCTCCTGTGCGCTCAAGACGTGTATAGGAAGCGCCCGTACATTGTCGCTACGCTGTGCGAACAAAATTGAAGTCGCCCAAAGGAGATCCACGCTGTTTATGTAGAGTCACAACAAAAAAAAAAAAAAAAAAAAAAACACAACCAAAGTTTCAGCAGCCTACACCAGGAGTGGTGGTGGTATTCTTTCCTACATGATAATATAACCAATGAGATAAACGTTTATGCTTTTTTTTTGTTTTGTTATACTCTTTTATTCACCCCTGTTGTGCCTTTTCCAATTTGAAAAATGTTAAGGCCAATGGAAAATCTTCTGCAAAGGCACGAGGAAGGAAATAACCTCCAAATGGTAGGCAGTAACAGCCAAGACGTCCACACCATGGAGACAAACATAGACGGCGGAAGTAACTCCAATGAAGGATGTGAAATACCTCCAACTGGTGACGGCGGCGGCCGTTTGGGAAAGCGGAGGAGAGGAATAAAAGACAAGGAATATATGGAGCATATACAGGGGAAATACCAGGAGGGTTCCTACGTGAACAATACGGAGTATCGACCGCATGGCGAGGACGACGAGGAGGATGAACGGTTAATGAGCAACGAAGAGGTAAAAAACATAGTAATGGAGGACTATGAAGATAATTTGTCCGTTGCATCGTCAGCACAAAGTAATTATGGTAAATATAGGGACGTAGATCCAGATCACCTAATTTATTTATATGAAAATGACAATGTGGGAGGTTTGAAAAGTACAGAAGACTTAGTGGCGGGAGAATGTGTAGCCGAAGCAACGACAGAGGCAGGAGAAGAAGGTCCTGTTGCCAGATATTTAGATAAACACTATAAGGGACAAATAATCATCGATGGGAAAAACGAAGTGGACGAGCTCTTGCTCGCAACCAGAATGGCTTATTTCGACATGGCTAACCAAAATAGGGATGGCACCTCTGAGCTGATAAAACAAAACGCTTCTGTGGATTTTCAACAAGAAGATCAAAGTGAAGAAAACGAATCGAGTGTCGACTGTTCCGAGGATGAGGCCTTCGATAGGGATGAACCTGTCGAGCAATTTCACCATTTTTATGAAGACAGTAGTGTGGATGACGATGAACAACCTGGTTGCGATCCAATTGTGCGTTTTCCCGATAACCCTGGAGAAAGCGATAAGAAGGAGGTGCACAACGAAGATGCGCACGCTGAGGGGGTAAAGGGCTCCCAGGGGTGCGGGCACATCACGAAAGAAACCGTCCACGAGATGATCAGTGACAACTTGGAAGATGAAATGGTGAACAGAACAACGAATGGGGAGACCAACACAGAGGTTAGCGGAGAGACCCATCGCGAAGATGTAGCAGCAAATGCGATGATGGACCAATCAGCAGAGTGTGTTTTCCCGAAAGAAAAAAATCAATTCAGCAAGCAAAGTAGAATAAGATTAATGGGGGCCCCCCAAAGTGTCAAAGAGGATATACCAATAGAGAAAATAGGAAAATTAATAAAATTACAAGATGATGTATTGACTGTGCATGCATTTAAGTGTGAATTCTACTTAAGTGTTGCGTCTGTTTTGTGCCTTCAGAATCGAAAGATAATCGGGTGCATCATTAATGTCAGCTCGAACGAGACAGAGATTTTTTACTACGCCAAAGTGCTCTTCCCAAATGTGAAAAACGAATTAACACCAAATGTAGATATATATGTCGACCAAAAACATGCAGTGTACATGAACGCCGGGGTGAACATCTGCTCGGAATTGTTCAAAGTATTTAGGAACCCAGCCATACCTTTCGTTTTTATTAACTACAAAGATTTGTACAACATAGCCGATGCGCAGTTAGCCGAGAGTACCAACCAGAACCAGGAAGGGGCGGATACTAATAAGAATGCAACAAACTCAGGAAAACATAATGAGCATGCCATTTCCAATTGGCTTCGTAACATTGAATCCTCAACCAGCACACAGGCAGGAAAATGTGCAAACAAAATTTGGCACAGAAATATATCTTCCCAAAATGTTAACCCCCACGATAACCCTCATACAAATTATAACCATCAAGCGTATATGAAAACTCACGCTCCCCCCAGGGGCAGAGCTGCGCGCAACTATGTCAATGTATCCTCTCGCCGCCCTTCAAATTATAGGTTTAAAAACCTGAGTTACGTAAATTCTGTCCAAGCAAACAAAATGGCCACTCTGCATGATAATGCCTCGTCTGGTATGCGTACGCGTGACGGGGAAAATGGTGCCTACGTTGGCACGCCCATCATGAATGGAAATGCTTCCGCACGTGGTGCTAGCGGTATGGGCAGCTCCTACAACCATGGGGGCGCCCAGAACTACGGAAGTGGAATTGCCCCTGACGTGCCCATATCGGAGGTGCAAAGTAGCTACGTCACACACCACAACGCGACTCGCGAGAAGAATGCGTATCCTCACCGGACATACCGCCCTCCGTTTTTGCCCACCCAATATAACCAACAATTTCCAAGGCACGATTACTCCAGAACGACCATGTTAAGCCCATTTGACGAAAGGACAAGTGCCTACCCCAATGAAGCCACAAATAACATCCATCGTGGGTCACTCTACAGTATGCACAAGACAAATAACGCGATAAATCGTACGAATAGATATTTATACAACAAAATGAAAAGGGGCCCTCCGTTCAGTAACATTACGATTGTGAACTCCAATGACTGGGGACACTTCCAAACGGAAAAAAAATAATGTTCCCCGTACCAGCCTTATAATGTTACATAAGCAATATACCCCTAGCTAATGTGCAACACCCATGCTATGGGACAGACACAACCATTCGCATAACACCATTAACAGCAGCAGTTCCCCCAATTTGGAGATTTCTTAATTTGACGCACTATATTTATGTCAACTTATATGGTGGGCTGGCCCTACCTGCATTAACCCTCCTAGTTTGTATCCTTTATTTTTGCATGTCACTGTTTTGTAACTTTTTTTTTTTTTTTTAAAGTTCTCATTTGTTATTCACCAAAAGGTACATTTGTATGTACATAGCTGTTTTGTTTTTTCGTTTTTCTATTTCCTATTTATGTTTTGCGTTTCGCCACTTGGTGGCGTCTCCCATTTGTTCCCCTCCCGTCCCCTTTAGGGAGAAAGCGGCACTCGTGGAGCCCTTTCACGACTGCGTTATGGGAGGTGGCACCTTAGGGGAAAAGCACAGCGCGCGTTTCGTTCCAGATGTATTATTCCTGTTATATGGTTTAACACAGCATGGTTTACTTACTGCCTGTATATGACTTCCCCTCCTTTGCTTTTTCTTGTTAAACACATAATGTCGCATCACTCACGCCTCTGTTTAAAGCGAACCATTTTTCGCACAATTTGCTCCAAACTGCAAATATTTCTCACGTGTACACTATAGGTATATATATTTGGAGAGCGCCTAAGATGTCTTTTCAAGCGTTAAGGGTAGTGTGGCCCGTCCACAGCAAAATTTCCATGCTGTGTACCAGCATCAATAACAGGTTGTTATTCTGCTTCATTTTGCTTTGCTTTATTATTTTTTGTTTTTTCACAAACATGTACTCATTGTATGAAACATTTTTCTAGTTGAAAAAAATATACATATGTGCTCATTGTCATGTGGAACACATTTTAAGAGCGATTTTCCTCTGATCCATTCTCCATGCAATGGCTGCACCGCCTTGGCCAATAGACCTTGTCCTCTTGTTTAATTCGTGCACACGAATAAATGTTCGCGAGAAGGATTCTAACTGCGTTGGGGTTGTGTCACTTGGTAGTGCCAGGACTATGAAAAATAATCGCGATAAGAAAAAAGCATATATATATATTCACATACGAATTCATAATTATTTACATGTGGGTATTATTCTTAACGGAGCATACGAATGAGTAACCCCGCTTGGCGCAGCTCGTAAGGAATATTGTTCCCTTCGACACCGAGGGAAAAAAAAAAAAAAAAAAAAAAAGCACAGGACATGACCATCCACAGGGGACGTACAACTTTTCCATTTACGCGTACCCCACTTATGCGCACGCTTGTGGATATGTATGTTCCGTTCCAAAAGCTTTTCATTCCTTAACATGGGTCTGTTCCCATGTCGCCTTTACGTTCGTACATGGGCGAATGACCATTCGAGTGATTTTCCTGCTTCTCTTCCCCCCAAAACAGATGCCTTCCAATAGGCTGGGACAGAAATTCGCCCGGCGTTTTGTAACTTCTCCCCCCATTTTTATGCTATTTATTTTTTTTTTTTTCAACGGCAACAAAATGGATAGCCTATATGGTGATTTACCGCCCCCAGTATCAAATAACAGCAACAATATTGTGAAAAACAATGACAAAAACAGTTCCAATGCAGCAAATAAGAACAACTATATTGAAATAAATAAATTTCTCATCACACCAGCCATTATCCAAAAGAAAATTGCAAACATAAAAAACGTGAATAAAGAAATGCATAATGACCAAAACAACGGAAAAGATGAGGCCGCGAAAGATCACAAGCATAACCATATGAGCGCACGTGCAGATAGCATTGACAGTGACATTTACGTCGATCGTGACGTAGGACATATTGAAGAGAGGGCCACCTCACAGGGGGAAAAAAATGCTAGCAGTGGGGAGAAAACAGGGGAGAAGGACAATACACACATTGAAAACATAATTAACATAAACAAATTAGTACAGGATGACTTAAAAAAAATCAGTGATAGACTACACAAAATTCAACGCAGTAATAATCGGCCTGAACAAAATATTTCCACAAATCACCTGAGCGGTCAGGTAATTGCTGCAAAAGTGGAAAAAATTAAAAACATCGAAGTGAACATAAAAAAGGGAAAGTTACAAGACCACAGCAGTGGCAGTATCAGAAACAACACAGGTATAGGGGAACCAACAAACCCTCCTACTGAATATTTCCAAACCGAGCTGTACGAAAAATACTTCATCGCAAATGCGAATGAAGATTATGATCCGAACAAACCAAACGATTTGAACAAAATTATAAAAGAAAGAAAAAGGAAAAAAATAATCATGCTAGCTGCACAGAAGAAAAAGCTAGAAGAGGAACGACAATTGGAAGAAACAAACAAAATGGACAGTAAAAATGCACATAAAGAATATGATCGGAACAAAAATTATTATGGGTATGACCAACAAAATGCTGCCATGGCTGCAAGTAAATTCCCATTCGAGTCTGATCATAACAACAAGAGTTACACAAATAGTGGAATGTCGCTATTACAGGATGAGACAGAACGAAACAGAGGTGGCTTATATGACCACTACGATGTAAGCGGAAGGAACTTCAATGCGAGAGGAGAGTACAACCCCAGGGAGCGCAACGAAAGGGACACAACTTCTTATGACGATAAAGAATATGGAAAAGATAAAAAAGCGAATGAGATGTTTTACGAAAATACTAATTGGACCAAACTATCGGATCCAAGTAATGATGATTACAAGAAGAAAAACAAAGAAGTAGCAAATGACAAAAGTGAAGAGGTAGCCGCTCCAGTCAAAAAAGATTTTGCCACAAGGATGATGGAAAAAATGGGATGGAAGAAGGGAGAAGGGTTGGGAAAAGACAAGCAAGGTATTACGGCACCCCTAATTCTGCAGAAGGTCGACAAGAGAAGTGGTGTAATTGTGCAAGCACCTGATATTTTAAAGAAACAGAAATCCGGTGATGGTCAGGATGACAACAATGATCATGGCAATTCCTTTTCAAAATCGAATTCAAACATGGAACATTCTAATCATTCTCTAAATAATAACACGTCTAGGATTATTCGCTTGTCCAATCTCGTCACCAAAGACGAAGTCGACGACACGCTGAAGGAAGAAATAGAAGAGGAAGCCTCGAAATTTGGAAACCTCCTAAACATAAATATTGCAATTGATAAAAACTTAACTGATGCACATGCCGTTAAAATATTCTGTGAGTACGAATCGAATGATCAGGCGCAGAATGCTTTGAACACATTCAAGGGCAGAACCTTCGCCGGCAGGAAAGTCGAGGCCATCTTTGCCACCCAGGAGGAATACAACTCCTACGGGAAAGACGCCTAAGCGGCCAAAACAAAGAGAGGAGATAGCTGGGTAGTTGCATGCCCAAGGAAGAAAAAAAATAAATAATGTACTGCGTTAAATTGGCTTATCTGTACACAAAAAATATGGCCACATACCCTGTCGTGCGTGCACATTTTGCTGCAAAGTGGAGATAGGCCCCATCGATGGTTCTTCCACGAGCGCACTTTATTTTTTTTTTTTTGTAATACTCAAGCATATTGTCATTTGTGTGGGGAGAATTTCCCCCGCCCCCCCCCAATATGCACATTTCAAATTGGGCGAAGCATATTTTGCCCTTCCCAAATTTGTACACAACTTTTGTTTCCCGAGTGGTTACATTTTAATCGCTCCGATTCCCTTAAAAAAAAACACCCCATTTTTTGTGTCAAAGAATTTTTGTATAATTCGCAAACAATTTGTAGCTTTATGCACATCGGGTTGAATTTTCCACAGGGAAAAAAGTCCCCTTCCACAGCGGCTCCTTCCCCGATTTATGCATTCCTGGCCGCACAGAAAAATGGTCAACAAAAATTGGCATATTTTCTACGTACGTCCCAAAGTATATCACATGTTGTAGTAACAAAGGTGTTTTTCTTTTTCATTAGAAAGAGAGTACGACTGTGGTTAGCAGAGCAGATGTCCTGTCGGTTCACCTGTCCTCCCCCATGACGAGCAGAAATGCCTTGAGGAACATTGTTTTGGCTGACCTAAGTAAAAACTTCACTACATCTGATGGGATTAAATATGGCGCCGATTTTGTGGTGTACAGGGGTAGGTTTTAGTAGCCCAGCCGGTTTGCGTGTTAATGGGTACAGACGTCTCCGCGTCTGCGAATTTATGCAGTGATGCAGAGAATTTAGGAGAAGTGATGCGACGTGATGAAGAACTGAAGCGCACCCGCATGGTGACCGCTCTCTTTGTACCATTTCAAATTATCCCCCGTATTGCCCATTCAGGGAACATGCACACGGAACACGGATTCTCACTCATTTTCATAAAGGAGGAAAACGTACCCCTAACTGATAAAGACAAAACGGTGATTTGCAGGATATGCGAGAGTGTTAAAAAGAAGGTATGACATATAGCTGCACTGTACGCCGAGAGGAGGTGGGAACCCTATGCTGTCTCCCTCCGTTCGGGTCATCATGTTGTACTGACGAGGGTGCCCATCGTCCCGCTTCATTCTGATGACATCCCCATTTTGCTGCCTTTTTCGCAGGGAATAATTGCATATGTAAATGGACATACTAAAGAAATTAAGTATGAGGAAATTTGTAGAAAAACAGAAGGATCCCCTAGTTGATGTAGCCAGAGCACAGAGGTAGGGAAGGGATCAGGGGTGTCATAATTCTTCCATTTGGGATAGCCGCCTACAAAAATAACCTCTTTGTAAGGTACACTTCCCCCCATTGGCCAGGACCACATGTCAACCACGTAACCTTTTTTTTATGCCCCACCCCGGAGAGTAACCGAACAGGACACTCCCCTTTTTTGATTCATTAAATGGGGGTTCAAAAAAAAGAAAGAATCAAACTTTGTTATTATATAATTTCGTACCGTCTGGTATTGTTCCATACCGTACCGTACCACATAGTATGCAAAACCCTTTTAAAAAAAAAAAAAAAAAAACGTAAAACATTAGCAGTTTTTGTTATCGGAAAATGGAGAGCTGCGTGATCAGCACTGTCCGCATATAAGCTCGTGCACAAATAAAAAAAAAAATGGGCTGAAACAAATAAGTGCGAAATGTGTGTGTATATATGGACGCGGTACGCGTGGAAGGCTCTGCTGGAGAGCCCTCTGAACAGTACAGCTGTGCAGCTACGCTGTGGGTATTTCCTCAATGGGTGGATTTTGCACCCGATTGGGCTTCCCAGTGGGAACCCCCCCGTTCCGTCTCGCCTCTCCTGGTTCTCCTCCACTTCGCTTCTATTCACTACGCGTTCAAGTTGAACGTCACCAGCGACTTATCGACGATAGAGAAGTTGAGCCGGGTGAGCAGAGCGGCGGTGTTCCTATTAATGAGCGTGAGCTGCACGGGCAAGAAGTTGTCCATAAGACAGAGCTGGATGAGCAGGATGTAAATCATCAGCTTGCACTTGAGTTTGTCCGACACGATAAAATTCTGGTCCTTCTTTAGCAGGAAAGTCTCCAAAAATCGGTGTCGAAAGTCTGAGGGGAAATAGCTTTTCCCCTGGGCGGTAAACTTGGTGTATCGTTCGAATTCTAATTTGCTTTTTTTGTGAAGGAGAAATTTGCCCAAATTGTTTGCATTGAAGAAGAGCGAATGGTGTGCTGTGGCAAAACACAGGTAGGCATTCAGGACGGCAAAAACCATAGCCAACTGCGAACTGCTTAATTTTTTTTTAATGGAGTAGGACTCATTTTTTATAAAATGCTCCATGGTTTTTAAGCAAGTAGGATGCATTTCATCTTTCACGCTGTCCATTTTGGTCACCCCGCTCAATACATTCTGGAAGAGGGTCCTTTCAAAATTGTCGTTAAAGCTGGCTAGTAAAATATTTGACAAATCAAATGAACTTAGAATATTTTTTCCATTTTTCACATAAGGAGGGAGATAAAAATCGAGTACATTTTCATTCCCTTCTTCCTTAACCACATCGACATGGTTATTCTTCGCCTTTTTCAGCATTTTCTTTTGGGAAGTAAAATCTTTCTGTGCCTCCTGAACATGTTGATCATCCTTCTCAGGCAAGGTACTTTTAATCTGTTCCTTGAAATTCTTAACTTGAATAATATTTAGTATGTATAAGAATTTTGGATAAATGTAGAGCAAATAGTATAGCAACACCGTTCTATATTTGCAAATCATATCGTCTATATTTTTTTTTCTTTCTCCTTGGAACGATTCCTTCGCTTCGTCATCCGGCTGGCATTCCAACCAGCGATAATTCATCAAGTAGTCATTAATTCTGCATTTTATTTGTTCCCCTGTAATTCTGCTCGTGTCCATAAAACACGTGCTACTTAAAATATCGCTTTGGATACACTTCATCACATTTTCGTACAGCTCATTCAAGTTCTGGTGTATATTTTTCAACACATACTCCTTGGTTGGGTCGTAATGCCCATAGTGTTTACTTAGCTGGATGTTCAGAGACACATCATAGATATTCTGATAATACAGATTTATTATTAGTCCGTAGAGGTACTCCTTGATTGACTTCAGATGATTTTTTTTAAAAAAACTATTAACGTACATATTGCTATAGTTTTGAATTTTGAACTGCAATTTGTTCATCCATTTGTGGGAATATATTTCGTTTCTGATGAAGTTCCAATAGAATTCTCTCTTTTTCTCCTCCTTCGAGTTTACAATATAGGCAGTTAACTCTGCGTAGTTGTAAATATCAATTTTGTATTTCTCCTCCTGTACGTTTTCTTCAATGACAACCATGTATTCGGTAACCGTGTTGTTCTTCTTCGCCCCAGTGCTGTCGGTTTGACCGCTATTTATGTAGCACGCTTGATTCTGTCCCAAACTTTTGTTCCTTAACATATCATTGAAAGCGTGTATCCTCATCTCTTTCTTCTTAATCTTACTCTTAAGGTTTTGAAAATCTGTGTAGTTTTTCTTCATCTCTGGAGTTATCTGGTTCTTCAAATAACTGATTGTATTTTTGTATGCCTTTACATACTCCTCATTGTTAATGCAATATACATCTAGATTCCTATTTGCAATGTCGTTAACATTTATTTTAAACCCTATACACTTGGAGTTAATCAGAGGATGCACAATTATGTTCTTCCTTATATTCTCTACTCTACTCCTTTCCAGTGTTATATTTTCATTCCTGTTTCCAATTTCACTTCCGTTTCTATGCGTTTTCCCCTTCAAATAGTTCATTAACAGTTTTTCCTTTCCGTGGCAACACAGCACATCTTCATCACTGTCATCGCTATTCACGACGATGGCCACTTCTTCGTTTATTTTGTTTATGTACCTTTCGAATGCTCCCAAACCACTGCACTCTTCGTCTTCCTCTGGTGAGTACTTGTCTTGACAAAACCCCTCCTTCTTGCCGACGCACCCCATGTAGTGGTAACTGGGTAGGGTGTTGTTTTGCCAAGCGCCATCTTCTATATAGCGATCATCAATATCATTCATCTGTTTTACATTGAGGTACTTTTGCTGAAGCTCCTTGATGGAGCTTTTGTGCACTTTTTTGTGTTTAACTTGCATCATGAAATTCGTGCCTGTTTTATAAGTGGGCTCTTTAACAAATCCGCTGGCCGAATCGATCAGCATGAAGTCATCAGAGTCTGATTTGTGTTCATCCACGTTGAGCAGTTCTATCTCTTTTTTCCTGGACGACCGGAAATTGCCTCTACTGGGCGCGTTGTACGTACGTGAGTACAGCACATTATAGAAGGAGTGAAAAAGCTTATCGAAAAAAATGCTCGAATTGTTTTCATCCTTAATGATGTTACTTTTTAATATATCATAGAAAGAATCCCTCAGGGAAAGGCAGTCCCCTTTGTAAGTCATACTGTTCGCACTGATGTTGCTCGTCCGACTTGAAGTATTGCTATTACGTTCGTCAAAATATTTTTTAATCTTTTTTAAATTTAAATAATTTTTATGCTTATATTTGTTAAAAATGACATACAGTAAATTGTACCCCTTACTCCCATCCTTAATCCTCTGCAATAAATCGTTAAAGCTGTTCTTCAAATAATTCTCATGCAGCACATCACAAAAAATGTCATTTTTCGACAAAATGTAAATGTGTTTATCTGCATGAAAACAAATATCATAATTCACATTGACTGTTTTTCTTTTCTCCCTTTTGTTCATAAGAAGATGCGTTAGAAGATGCCTCTCCTTGAAGGCCATCACATTAGGGTTGTCCAGAACGGACAAATAATTCAAATTCTCATAAATGGTTACATAAAATAACATCTTCATTTTTTCTTTGCACACTTTACATTCTTTGTTCAACTTTCCTGATGAGGAATTCCCACTACATTCATGTGAGAGAAATAACTTCTTAACATTTTCGACGCTCAAATTGTTATAAGCATTTTTCTTCTTAACTAATTTTTCCAAAAAAATGTCATGGTTTTTGTAAAAATGCTTCAACATGTTATGTCTCACAATTCTGTACAGCATGCGTCTCCTCTTCTTCTCCATGTAACCTTTGTTGTTCATGTAGCACCTCCACAGGTAAAGCTTATTAAAGAGGGCGTTCATTTTGTTTCTATCTACATCGTCTCCATACTTGCTTAAAAAACTGATTTGCAAATTTTTTTTTTCCCTATTTTTGGCCACCTTTACAATTTTGATCAGGTCCCTCAGATACATGGGGTACCTGTTAAGTAAGTTGATTCTTCTTTTTTCGCATTTTCTCAAGACTTTGTCTTTTTTTTCCCTTTTGGCCCACATGCGGGTTGCTTCCTGGCTGTCCCTCATTTCGGCGCTTGCCAAAGAGTCCGTTTCATTCGTGTTGTCCACGCTGCTGGAGCTCTTCGAAACCCTGTCACTTCTTTTTTTCTTCCTTAGGGGTCTCCCCTCGATAAGGATTTCCTCCTCACTCGACGTATATATCTCACTATCGTCATCATAGTCAAACAAAAATTTGTTATTATAAATGAGCAACTTTTTATTTATCAGATCGTACAACAAGCTGTCTTTGTCCTCTCCGTTTTGCTCCTCCTCACTCTTCACGTTGCTTTTTCGTCCTTTACTTCTTTTCCCTGGCGATGTGTTAACCCTTCCATGGTTCCCCACCTCATCGCCGTCACTCACTTTTCGTCCCAACAAAATATCGTTTATTTCTTTGTATGCGACCAAATACCTCGTAATGATATTCAAACACTTATCGTACAAGACGTCAAAATTGCAGCTCCTGTCCCCTTCACTGATAAAGAAGGATTCAAGGTGGTTTCGGATGGCCTGCTTGGATTGGTTCCTTTTTCTTATTATGTCTTCCTTCAGTAGTTTCAAATCTTTCAAGTGACTCTTTAATATTTCCGTGTTATACGTATTTTCATCGTCTACGAAGTTTATGTTGTGTCTGTTTAGCGAATTCCTCAGCGCCACCAAGACGACGCGGTTCGCGGTGGTGCTCAAGGTGTTGTCCATCTTGAGCTTCTCACGTGTGATGCCTAAACGCACTTTTGTTGCAGCCAGGTGGTTACCAATGGGAATTGTTCTGTATCCGTGGGCGCGGGAAAACCAATTATATTCCCTTCTGCGCACAACACCAACGCTGCAAATCTCAGCCCAATTTGGGTCTTCTATAAATTGCTACTTTGTGCGCTGTTTTACGTCACCCTTATTTTTCTCCTCCACCTCGCATGGTCACGCTGGAAGCATCACGATATGTTAAAACACTGACGTTAATTTGATCCTTTTTCTTTTTTTTTTTTTTTGTACTTTTTAATCCCCTTTTTTTTTACTTATGTGGCGATTATTTTTATTGCGGCAAATTTGCCGTTACTCTATTGTTCTTTCAATCCTCAAAGGGTGGGGGTGGAGGGTGGTATATTTTATATGCCTATTCCTCCCAAATAAATGTCATGGCTGGAAGATGTTATTTACAAAAACAACTGGCATGTATAGCGTACTCTTCACTCGCATTTGAAATGCGCTTTAAAGAATTCGCAGAAGAATTACAGGCGGGTATTGTGCCTTTTCATATTATTTTAACTTTTTTTTTTTTTTTTGGGGGATACCGTTTTTGGCTGCCTTTTAAAATATATCATATGAGAAGTGGGACAAAATTGTAGGCAACACGTTATTATCAGGGCGTAAAAACAAGGCAGTTTTAAAAAAATGGTGGGTCAAGGATGCAGCCAAAATGCGGCAAAACATGCTGCGCTGCAATACGTGACTCTGTCATGGTGGGCGGACAATACTCCTCGCCTTTTTCTTTTTTTTTGGTGCATTTCGTTGATAAATTTTTTTTTTTTTTTTTCACCGCAAATTGGAATGCTGTTTTGTAGATTAAGAAACGGCATTGGGAATTTTTCTAAATTTACGAGAAAATTAATTCGAAATGGTTTTGCCCTTTTCCCCCTTTTTAGCACATAAAACCACATCTTCAAAGAGGGTCACCCATAAGTATATATATAGGTACCTATATATTAGCAACCTTGTACTCGAAATGTCTTGTGGAAGCGGCTGCCCATCCCCCACATGTTGCGTATGGCCTGTAAGTTCACATTTGGTGGATGTATTTTTCACACGCTGACAATCTTAGCAAATTGTGCTATCTGCTCCATTGCTCCAAAGTGGGCAAGCCGGTTCACTCTTTTTAAATCGCAAAAACGCTGAATTTTAATTTCATTGCAATGTATTGCGCATTCATAACAATTGAACTACCGTTTATTATGGGTGTTTTTTTTTTTTTTTTTTTTTTTTGTTATGAATTTGGTTGCGAATGTTAAGGGGACATGACAAATTTGTACAATCAAAGTGCTCCATTTTAGTAATGGAAGCAATTTTTATATTTTAGTTCCGCCCTACCATAGGAGCAATGCCATTTGTTAAAACATATACAACGTGTAAGTAAGGAATGCGCTATAGTATAGGGTTATAAAAAAAAAGTGTGAAAGAAATCTTTACAAACGTTTTGCCATCCCTTACAGGGAGGCTGTCTTTTTTTATAGTAAACCATCGAAAGGCGTACCATCTTGAGGGGGCGTGCACAAATTGTCCACTCTTATCCACTCGCGTGCAGCTTGCTAATGCGTCCGTTATCACCTGGTTGCCACCTCCGTTCGGGAGACACATTCATAAGTCATCCCTTTGTTCGAATTGCTGTGCCCACCCTCTCCTTGCTGCATTTTTGTCTGCCCTTTTCTTCGCTTTTCCTGTTTTTTTTTTTTTTTTAAATTAAAAATTGGGAAAATCAAGGCAAACACAATTTTAAAGCGTGGCAGTGCACACGCAGTAATAAGAAATGGAGGTTTTCCAATTTCGGCAGGAAGGGGGCAAGCTCCGTTCTTGAATGCCCACCCCCCAAAGAAGGTTGAAAGCTTTCCAATTGTATGCGCCATTCCAATTCTTTTAGCCTTTATGCACCTCCCCTTATGTTCTGAAAATTGAAGTGGCAGAAAAATTACGCCCCATGCGAAGCTATTCGTGTGTGTGCCCAAATGGACAAAATGGTTGCGGAAATAAAATAAAAATTCCGGTAGCATACATGGCAAAATGGGAAAGTATAAAAAAGTTACATAAAAAAAAAAAAAAAAAAAAAAAGGACGTTTCCATTTCGGTACATCACAAAGCATACAACTCATAATAATTACACTCATTTGGGGTTCTTCTCTACAAACAAATCTTTTTTTTATTTATCCCCCCCTCTCATATTATAACTCCAAAAAGGCCATTGTTCCTTCCTTTTATAAGCAAATGAAATTGTTCCTTTTTTATTTACATATATGAACTTGGTGACCCGCTAAAAGATCAACTCATGTGTATGCGTCACCACTCCAATGAGCATTTGAAAAATATGACCAGCAATGTCGATAGTGATCCAAAGGTACCTATGTCGAGTGGAGAGAAAAAGAACATTCCAATTACCTCCCTGGACATAGACAAGCAAAACAACACTCACAATAATTATACACAAAAAAGACATGTAAATTATTTACTCGAAGTAAAAGGAAAGAATAAACAGGTACACAAACCTTCCTCACGTAAGAAGGAGCCCGCAGATGAAAAGAGCATCTTATCACATAGCAAAAATACACGCACATTAATTTGCAAAGTTAGTGAAAACAAAATTCACGTCAAACATGAGAAACAAATAAGCGAGCCACAATATCGACATGTACATAATAACACCCTTCAAATTTTGACTAAGGAGAAGGTAGAAAGAACCGTGTCCACACAGATCCATATAAATAAATTGAAAAACTGTAAGGTGTATCCCATGGGTAATCTAAAAAAGGATCAGGTAAATGAAAATCCACGGGGAGTCGACACCCGAGCAAGCTTCGGAAAAAGGAGCTGCAGTAGGGGCGTGTCCAATGTGTTAAAGAATGCAACAATGAAAAGGGGCCACCACAAAAAGGCCGAACACAAAAGTGCGATTCACGCCACGCATAAATGCGGAATTCAAGCGGAAAGAAAAAGTGGCAATCTCAATGAGCGAAAAACTGCGATGGTTTCCACACAACACATGAAAGGCCCTCCGCGAGATACACATTTTCAGGAATCGTCCAGGGGAGTTATCTCGCCCACAACCTGCACAATTTTAAAAAGTAAAATGAAAGCAAATTCATCAAAGGGGGTTCTTCTAACCCTGCACTGTAACGAAAAAATGAAAGGGAAAAACGAATTCTATAGGAAATGCCAAACTCGAAAGGAGAAAAAATGCACATTATTACCTGACCAGAACAGGACAACACAAACGGGTGATACATATGGTGGATGTCGAAATGTAGAACAAAATGGAAGAGTCGGCAAGGGCGCAACCAAGAAAGAAGAATGCCAAATGTCATCTGAAGAAAAATTGAATAATGTAAAAAGTTGCACACTTAAGAGGGGGGAACACCAATCTGGAACAAAAACAGGCACAGAAAATATGTTTACTAAGAAAATTGTAGGGGAAAACTGCACCGAGGAGGCAGCAGAAGGTGGTAGCACAAATAGGGAAACACGTCCTCCCACTAATACCATAAAGAGATGTAGAGTAAGAACTATTTTGTTCAAAAGAACGTGGCTACAAGAAGGGGCTCTGAAGAAATTAGTGTCGCTTGAAGAGGAAGGAGAAAGAAGAGGCTTCCAGTGTAAGGAGGACTCCGCTGGGGAATTATCCAATGAAAATAATTCTGATGAGGAACAGCCCTTGCAGGAGCCTCCCCACCTCCTAAGCGCAGAGAAAAAAGAACGGAAAAAAAAAGAGGGGGAGGGGAAGGAACACCCACATAGGTACAAAATTATAACAGTGAAGGTGAAAAAGAGCAAAGAGATTACAAAAGATTACATAATAACAAACCAAATCGGAAAGGGGACGTTCGGAAAAGTGTGTCTAGGAATTCACATACACACACACGAAATAGTGGCAATAAAAATCTTAAACAAAAAAAGGTTACAACGATTAATCAGTTATGAAAAAATAATGAAGGAAATAAAAATACATGAACAGATGGACCATAATCACATATGTAAATTATATGAAGCATATGAAGATGGAAAAAATATATATATGATATTAGAGTATGTGCCCAATGGAGATTTGTTGGAATATGTTTGTAAAAAAAAGAGAAGAATAAATGAAGACACAGCAAGGAGAATCTTCTACCAGTTAATCAGTGCAGTAGATTATTTACACAAATTTAATGTTGTTCACAGGGATTTGAAACCAGAAAATATTTTACTGGATGATGACGAAAATATAAAGTTAATCGATTTTGGTCTGTCCACTGTGTATGAAAAAAATAATTTGTTAAGAACATCATGTGGGTCCCCATTTTATACTTCTCCAGAAATATTACTGGGCAATAAATATCATGGAGAATTAACGGATGTGTGGTCCCTAGGGGTTATTCTTTTTTTATTACTCAATCGCAAGCTGCCATTTAATCATACCAATTTGAATGTACTGTTCCAGGAAATTATAAAAGGTCTACTCTATTTCGAACCGCATATTTCAGAAGGCGCAAAAAATTTAATTCGAAATATGCTAAATGTAAATTACCAGAAGAGGTATTCCCTCAGGGATATAAAAACACATCCATGGTTTAACTCATATCATATGAAGAAAAAAAAACTCACAAAATTGTGTCATGATAACTGTGACCTAATTTGCTGTAATGTATGTTTATACAAAATTATCATTCTGAGTAGTAGCCAGTGGATGCGCTTAATTTTAAATAAAATTGCTAAAATATATGCCGTAGGAGTGGACAAAGTTTGTTGTAAATTACAAGAAAAGGGAAAAAACTCTGTTAAAACGAGTTTTTATCTTTTGCTAAATAAAACAATTCGAATGATATCCACAAATAGTTCATTGTGTTCCCATCTTGTCGTAGTCACACACCAGTCTGTGCATCCTGAAAGTGAGAACTGTCCATCCATCCACCATGCAGCGTTCTCCTCTTCACATGCGTTGGCAAGTACATACACATAGCAATGCCGTGGAAAAAATGCTGCTCATACGGGACAGAAGTGTGTGAGAAAAAAACATTTTTACCTGTCCAGTCAGGCAAACTGGTAACAACAAAACATAACAATGTGGTGCGTAATGGATAATAACACCGTAAATAGTGAAAAAAAATATAGGGGAAAAAGAAAGGTCACCTCCATCCGTAAGAAGCACGGGCGGAGGGAGAATTTCGCACAAGGCATGGACGATTATCACAATATGGACTTAAAGGGGGGGCGCACAAAAAAAAAAAAATAGCAAAACAGCTAAGCAGTAAAGCTAACAACGATTATAATTTAGTAATCTTTTTAAGAGCACTCGCCAGCAAGCAACAACACACCACGGCAGTAAATCTCCTAGCGCATTTGGCGTCGCTTCAACAGAAACAAATTACTCCCTCGCGAAATGTCAAATCGGATGTACCCGCTTGATCATTCACATGTTGTATCATTTGGGGGGACCCTTATGCGCTGGCGACGGCGGGTTTTTAAGTCGAATGAGTTTGGTTGAAAAATTACTAACATGTGAATAGAACCAAGATTAAAAAAAAAAAAAAAGGAGGACGCCTTTATCTTCCAAACGGCGCGTTCAAAAGGGTGGGACTCCCCCTGTTTAATGTACCTCTTATTTTATACGTGATAAACATGTGCGAACATAGGAAAGAAGCGATCAAAACAAACGTGCACATATGTGTGCCTATCAGGTGAATGGGCAAATTATGTGAGAAGCCTACAGAATGGCAGTTGAAGCGAAGTTATGTCAGCTAACGATTTGATCAAAAAGAACTGTGTAGTCATACATATGGAATTTTTTTTGACGGGCATACATTAGTACCGCTATAATTTATGTGCATAAAATGACAAAGGTGGGGTGGGGGAAATTATTCATCCATTGGGCTTAAGAGATATGCGCATTGAGCACAAACAACCCATACACTTTTGCCCTTTTTTAGATAATACATTTTCAAAGAACGTGTAATATGATCGTACATTGTAGGTGCACAAGTTCATGGGCACGCAGAAAGGTGTACATTTACCACGACATGATTAAACTTCCTTCGTGATATCAGGAGGTAGAATAACAGCTTTGCTTCACGTTGGTCGCTAATATATGAAAATATTTCCCACATTATTTCCTTCTAAACATGGGGTATAAAAAACACCCCGCATGACCGTGCACCAGCTACGCAAAATAGCGCCTCATCCATATTTGCGATATATATTAAGCAGCGGGCATCATCACATGTGGTTCGAAATTTTATTGCAATGGGGTAATTTTGTGCGCTCCAATTTTTATCCAATAAAAGTTTGCAGTCGCATTTACCCCCCTTGTGCCATGTGCTATATATTCGCGTAGTACACTTCCCGTGGTCCCCCGTTACAACGGTACTTTTTTTTTTTTTTTTTTTTTGTTAGAACAGGGGATTTTATGCCCTTCCACATTTTGTGCACTTGCGTACATGCGAATTTTTCCGACATTGTTTTTTGTGTAGTACATGCATCCATACGTGAATGCGGCAAGGGCACATCGCAGATTCATACTTAGCTGATCTGAGGAGAACTGTTTCCCATTTCTTCTCTTTAGCCTTTTCCGAAAGAAGCCAACAATCGGAGGGACGTTCACTTTTAACAGCCCCACACAGGAGTGCAAGTTAATTCCGATTTTTGCAGGACTAGGGTTTAGTGAATTTATATGGTGGTGCATGACTCGACAAGTGGAACAAATTACAATTTAATAGAAATGTGAAGTGCACAAAGCAATTGTGCGGACATGTACATATAATGTATATATGTATTTATTTGTTTGGTGCCGCGTTTGGGAATTGGAAAGTAGAGAAGGGTTCGAATCGATGAGGTTATAAGTATTATACAGATGCCTCCGGGCCACAAGGTTTCTTCCGCAAATGGACCTGTACGCCGGGAAAAAGCCAAGGGAGGGGAAGAACGCCACCCTACTGTTGTATGGCTTTTTTTTTTTTTTTTTTTTTTGTTCTCGCCCGCATTTCTCCATGCGGTTATACTGCATGTTAGTAATTAAAGTTACGCAACATATAGTGTACATAATATAAATATTGCCATAGGCATTTAACTATAATTGCATAAATAAAATGTACATAACTTTTTAGCGATTCCTTACGTTTTTTTTTTCTGTTTTGATACATGCATTTTTAAACTTTTTTTTTTTTTTTCCTTAATTTTTTTTCAATGACTTTTTAATTTTTATCAACCATTTTTTTTTTTTTTTTTTTTTTTTTTT
>NW_012192619.1:11157-38542 GCF_000956335.1 Plasmodium fragile | reverse complement strand
TTTTTTTTTTTTTTTTTTTTTTGTTCTCGCCCGCATTTCTCCATGCGGTTATACTGCATGTTAGTAATTAAAGTTACGCAACATATAGTGTACATAATATAAATATTGCCATAGGCATTTAACTATAATTGCATAAATAAAATGTACATAACTTTTTAGCGATTCCTTACGTTTTTTTTTTCTGTTTTGATACATGCATTTTTAAACTTTTTTTTTTTTTTTCCTTAATTTTTTTTCAATGACTGAGAGGGAACTACCATTTTTTTTTTTTTTTTTTTTTTTTTTTACATTTTTTTTTTATATAGTTACATTTTCACCTGCGCGTATCTACATATATACATTTACTCAATCCTTACTTGCTTAGATGGCCATATGTATATAACCTGCATAATACATATTTTCCGAGCCCACTTCGGCCAGGGTCTCAACTCTACATAATGAAGCGGCTCTTGGCTTAGTTTGGCTTAGCCTTCTAAAGAGTCACCTCGGCAGCTTTTTTGTACAGCACGTTTTATGTGCAGTGCAGGAGCGTTGCTCGTGCATGCGTGATATATGGTTATTGAGAGAGCGACAGTTGGGGCACCAAGCTGTTGAACTACCAAGGGGTTGAGCTACTAAGCAGTTAAGCTCCTCCGTACTGGGGTACCCCCCCACACTTAACATACACCACCCACCCAGCGATCGCTGACCACACCGGGGCACCAACTGGTGCACGGATCTTCACATTCACCCCCCACTTTTCGCCCACCTCCACTACCAAATATGCGTCTGAATACCCTCTTTTACGCGTTTTCTTCTTTAATGGTATTCCATTTAAACGTCTTTTACAAGGGAACAAGGGTTAACTACGTTTCTGCATACATCAGTTCCATACACAAGTACACCAATTCCGGCAACAGCAGCAGCAACGTAGGCGACCATAGAGGCAACAACAGAGACCAGAACAACCCTAATAACGTAGATAATCACAAAATAAACGCCAACGGAGCATCGAACAGGACAATTGCCTCATACTTCAAGAAAAAGTTCCCTCAGATTTACCAGCAGAGCGGCGTCAGCTTCTCCACTGCTGCGGGAAACTCCACACAGGAAAACGGGAGGAATAGTCAAGAAGCCATTACACAACTAGAGCAACTGAGAAAAGAGGCCTCTCAGCAATCACAACAAAGTAACGATCAAGGAGAAGATAGAAACACCATGGCAGTCCCCATTGAACAGAGACTTTCAAATATAAAGAAAGTAATGCAAGAAAAAAACATCGATGTGTACATCCTAATAAACAGCGACGAACACAACTCAGAAATAATAAATGACAAGGACAAGAAAATATTATTTTTGAGCAACTACAGTGGAGCTGATGGTATCTTAATACTCACCAAGGACAAGCAAATTTTGTACGTGAATGCATTGTACGAATTACAAGCGCAAAAAGAATTAAACCACGACATTTTCACCCTGCGAGTTAGCAGAATTACCAACCGAGATGAAATATACGAAACAATTGCGTGTTTGGAATTTAACAATATTGCAGTGGATGGAAAAAACACTAGTGTCGCTTTCTACGAAAAGCTAAAGAGTAAAATAGAGTCCACTTATCCCGACAAAGTCGTGCAAGAAAAAATGATTTACGAAAAAAATATGAACCAAATTGAAAAGAATGGAAATATAAACTTCCTCATTTTAGAAAAATCCCTAGTAGACGTACCAAACAATCAAGTTAATAACAAACAGGTGTTCATACATGACAGAGTATATAACGGTGCATGTTCAGGAGAAAAATTAGAAAAATTAAGACAAGTATTTGCCTTCGATAAAAAAAATGTGGATAAATTATTACTCTCAGAGTTAGACGAAATTGCTTATATTTTAAACCTTCGTGGATTTGATTACACTTTTTCTCCTCTGTTCTATGCCTACCTCTACTTCGAGTATAATAGAGAAACTGAAGAATTTGAAAAAATGATTTTATTCACTAAATCTAAAAACCTCTCCCCGAGTTCCATCAGACACCTCAACACAGTTAAGGTCACTGTCCAGGAGTACGAAACTGTGGTCGAATACTTAAGGGACAACGTCGCTTCCAAATCCATGTCACTGACCAACGCAGGCAAGCAACCAAGCGCAGTAAATACACTCCCCTCCAAAGAAGTCACCCTAAAAGAATCCGATTCGCAGAAAAAATACGATATTTCTCTCAGCCCATATATCAACCTAATGATCTACATGCTTTTTAAAAAGGACAACATATTGCTCGAAAAATCTCCCGTACTTCACATGAAAGCAGTTAAAAGGGACGTCGAAATAGATAACATGATAGAGGCACATGTGCTTGATGGATTGGCACTTTTACAATTCTTCCACTGGTGTGAAGAGAAGAGAAAAACCAAAGAGCTATTTAACGAAACGGAAATGTCTTTAAAAAATAAAGTAGATTACTTCAGATCCACCAAACCAAACTTTATCTTCCCCTCCTTTGCAACCATCTCGGCCAGCGGATCAAATGCTGCAGTCATTCACTACGAAGTTACTGAATCTACAAATTCAAAAATCACGCCAAGCATTTTTCTCCTTGATTCTGGAGGACAATACTTACACGGAACCACAGATGTAACTAGAACTACTCACTTTGGAGAACCCACAGCGGAAGAAAAGAGAATCTACACCTTAGTACTTAAAGGACACCTACATTTAAGAAAAGTTATTTTTGCCAGCTACACAAATTCTATGGCCCTAGATTTTATTGCACGTGAAAATTTATTCAAACACTTCCTCGATTATAATCACGGAACTGGACATGGAGTAGGATTATTCTTAAACGTTCATGAAGATGGATGCTCCATAGGACCAGCTGCTGGTACTCCACTGAAACCTTTTATGGTACTTTCGAACGAACCAGGATACTACCTCGCAAACAAATTTGGTGTTAGAATCGAAAACATGCAATACGTAATTAGCAAGAAGAAAACAGACGACGCAGAATTCTACAGCTTTGAAGATTTAACTCTCTATCCGTATGAAAAGAAATTACTCGATTATTCTATACTCACCACTGAAGAAATTAAAGACATTAATGAATACCATGACAAAATTAGAAAAACTCTCCTCCCCAGACTGAAGAAGAATCCATCCGAATACGACGAGGGAGTAGTCAAGTACCTCATGGATATCACCGACCCGATTTCGATAAACTAAGTGGAAGCGCCAGGAGCGAGAGATAGAGCGGAATCTTCGTCAGGACAGGAAAAATTTCGGAATCATTTTCAGAACCGTTTTGTGCAAACGTCTGTGTACCTCAAGGTTCAGATTTACTCCTTTTTTTTTCATCCCGTCCTAATTTTTTTTTTTTTTTTTTTCTTTAACTCACACAAGTGCGATGTATAATTTTTTTTTTTTTATGTACGGTAAAAGTGTGAGCATATTTTTAAGGAGCATCCTTGGCCAACGGGCACTGCGCACAAAAAAAAAAAAAAGAAACATATGCGCAATTACAAATGAACTGACATACGCAAGTGCCTTTGAAATATGCATTCACCTTTGAAATGTAAGTTATGGAATTTTTTTTTTTTTTTTTTTTCTTTTTTTTTATTTTATTACACCTGTGTGCATCATAGACTTGTTGATTCTTTTCTTGCACACAAAATCATACTTAACTAAAACGTAAAAACAAATGTGGGTTTCGTTCCCACTGTTGAAATATAAATGTATGAATATAAAATGGGTGCGAAGTAGGCCAATGGGATGTGGAGTTCTCCCACTGTGCTACACACCAGGTGATGTAAATGAAACATAACCATTTGGAGCCATTATGGACGCGAAAAAATGAGACCCTAAGTCGCCATTTTTTTTTTACGCTTAAACATATGTTTCGGCGAGAGAGTCTTTCATGTCTACAACAAATGTATTCGTTCAAGCTGAGGGAGGTTTTATTTTATTTTTCTTTAAAAAGGAGGTAGAGCTGCTTTAGACACTCAACATGTGATCACATTTGGCATTTTTTTTTGTTTCTTCCCCCTTCCCACCCTTTTAGTATAACACAGCAAAATGGTGTCATAATGTGGGTTATACAAATCCACAGTTATGTAGACCTGCGCAGGAATATTTTCTCGTTATTTTTATTTCTCTCCCACTGCATGTAAACATAAGGCATTGATCAAATTTCACGAAGGGTTGTAATACGATTTTTCTTTTTTCATTTTCCTTCTTAACTCCATTTGACCCTTTCGACGCATACGATTTCATGCGACTTCGTACCATTTGGCGTCATGTAAAAGGTAATGCCACGTCAAGTGATGATATGTAATGCTGCCATTTTGTTGCGATTATTTTTTTTTTTTTTTTCCCTTCGCACAAACGCGGATTGAAATGCATACTTTTAATTTAGTGCGCATATTTTTCCGCATGGCATTTTTAATTTAATGACACTTTATTTACAAATAAATGCCATGCTGTCGTTACAAAAAGCTAGCTTTTGTTCAAATTTGACGTAATTTTAGTATTTGTAATTTGACTCTCTTCAGGTTTTTCATTCTCTTTCTGCTGCCCAGGAAAAGGAAAAGTTACAATAAATGTTTTTTTTCTTTTGTCCCAATTTTTTTTTCCTTTTTTTTCAACATCGGGGATAGTCTTTTTTTTTTTTTTTTTTTTTTTTTTTTTTTTGGTGAATTAATTGCCCTTTATTTTTTGCCAGCAGTTCAATCGCTTATATTACAGGTTACAAGAAAAAAAAACTGAACAATTTTAAATTTTACGAAAATGTTATTTTTAAATTGTGAATTAAGGCTGCTTAACCATTTTTTTCTTTTTTTTTAAGAGATCTCCCAGCATTTATATTTCACTACATCATTACATAATTAACCACATGCATGGGGGAATGAAGGAGTAACTGTACTGCGCATTAGCTAAACGGGAAAAAAAAAAAAAAAAACTTTTTCCCCCTTTGCGAGATAATCAACATTTATCTCCATCTCAATTGCCATAAAATCCATTTATGATGGCTACTTTCCTTTCGCTGCTTTGCAAAGGAAAGGGGGCAGCCTTGTCGGCAGCGGGAAGAGCACCCCTGTGCTTACCGCGCGTAAATGGAAACATCGTGAACAATGGCTATTACCCATGTGCGGCCCGAAGCTACAGTGATAATGTGAAGGACCATTTTAATAAACCCAGGAATGTTGGCTCGTTTGATAAGAATGAAAAAAACATTGGGACATCCATTGTAGGTAAAGCGTCCTGTGGTGATGTCATAAAATTGCAATTGAAAATCGAAGACAATGTGATTAAAGACGCGCGATTTATGGCCTTTGGATGTGGCTCCGCAATTGCTAGTAGCTCTTACGCCACTGAATTGATCAAGGGGAAGACCATAGACGAAGCCCTCAAAATTAAAAACGACGACATTGCTTCCCACTTGAGTTTACCTCCAGTCAAAATACACTGCAGTTTATTAGCGGAAGACGCGATCAAGCACGCCATAAAAAATTACAGAGAAAAAGTGATAAATTGATTAACCGCTGAATGGTGTACTGAACATATGTAACCCGAGGAAGGGGCCAACACAGAGCTTTTGTTTTCTTATGATATGTGAGGGTAGACAGCACCTGGATGCTTTCATTTGTAATATGGGGCGCTCATGGAGGTTTTGTTCTTTTTCATTTTGGAAACCCCTTTTTCAATCCATTCGTGAAGCAGATTTTATGTTCAACGCAGAAGACATATCACAACATATAACACCCAGCGAGAGGTGCGCAACACCAACAATTGACATTTTTAAACACGACATGTAATGTCCACAAACCCAACGGAAGCAAGAATGCCTTGGAGTATTTTGATGCATAATCAGGATGTGTATCAACTGTGTGCACATTACAACTGAATGCTGTAATTGTTTTTTCTTCTTCGTCCCTTCGTTTTCTTTTTATTGCGGTGCATGACGACACCATGAAGGAATTCGTTTAGCCAATTTGCGAACACTCGCAGAATTGTACATTCCACCTCCCCCCCGCCTCTAGCTCTTTCGACGCTGTTTTTCTTTTCGAAAGTTCAGCTAGGGGACCATTTGTAAACGCTTTTTGTTTTTTTTTCTTTTTTCTGTACCATATTGAGGTTGCCTATTTTGGACGTATCCACTCACGTATGCAGGTGTGCGTATGCATGTCCATGTGGCAGCTATTCACCCCTTTTTTGCTCTTTCGTGCTCTTTCAACTTTTTTAATTATTTCTATAATCGCAATTTGGTAAAACAAGTTTGTAAACAAATTTAATTTTCCTTTTTCAAATGAATTCGGCACAAGGGCAAAGTTGCCGCCATGTGCCATTTGCGCATGTAGACTTTTTTGTTATGCGCATATATATGGTTCACGTGGCAGGATGACGAATGCAATAGACGGGTCATCCCAAATGCTCAAAAAAAAAAAAAAAATAAATAAATAATGACGCAATTTATACGCTTAAAAAAACAAACCGTTACCGCTTTGTTACGAAATGGTTGTAGTTTGCTTAACTCGCATGAGCGAGTAACCATATTGGACGCAGCCTTATTCAGCAAGGATGGCCAGATTTGTAAAACACATTTCGCGGGAAATGTTACCGATTGGTTATGGGTACATTCTAGATTAGTGCAGATAAATTACCACACTTTTTTCTGCTGAGCCAATCCTTTTATACACGTCTTCTCTTCCTTGGCTTGGAGGCATTTAATCCACACTTGGGCAATCTAGGCTCATGAATAATTTGTGTAATGTTTAAATTGTTGGCATACATAGCTTGCAACACAGTCTCTACTCTCATGATTCTTCTAAATTTTATGTCGATACTGAATATTCCAAGCCTCCTACATTTTTTGGCAATATTTTCCCCTATTCTGTAGGCGCACCTTTCACTTTGTTGCAGTGTCTTTGTAAAGCCAACGTTTCCTGCAAAGGATCCAAACACTGTTTTGTAATTCTTACTTTTGTTAACAACCTGAACATGCACATTATTTTTAGATGTGGTAATTACAGCACGAAATGAATCCGTTGGTTCTATAATGAGATTATTTTTGTCCCTGTCGATGTTGTGAAATTCTTCTCTCTCTCCAAATAATTTATATCGTCTTTTATGGCCTTGGCAATTTTTAAGAGTCTCTCTTGTAATGTTCTTTTTTTTTTTATCCGGTTTTTTTACAACTTCTTTCAGATTCGTTATGGCCTTCACAGCGTCTTCTGATAGTGTTGTGTAACTTTTTCTTGGGGGACTCGTCCCGTTTATGAAACTCCCCTTGCACAAAAGTGTACACCTACTTGTGTTGTTACAGCATGTGGGGATCAGCTTCTCGTACGCTCTTAAAAAGGCTCCTTTGCGTATGGCAGAGATAACTCTAATCATTATTAAGTGAATTTATTTGTGTACATAACGCGTCGACGTGTGTGTGTGGGCGGGTGGGGAAGCACATGGAACGGTCTTCCCCTTTGTTCCTTTATCATCTAGCGGCTGCTCAGTGTCATCATGCACGTAAGTGGTTATATGCTTCGCTTTTGCCTTCACCCTATGGCTCTATGTTTTTTCCAAATAGGTTCGCCGTTACCATCACTGTATGTTTTTATTTCTTTTTTTTTCTAAACAGGTTAGCCAATTTCCACACGATGCACCTATCTGTTCAAGTCAATCGGCACTCCTCTATAAATTAAATGCGATGCGAAGCTTTTTCCCCCTGGTGGTGCCTAACCACTAGCGCGTGCTAAGTGCATACATTCGTGCGTGGTTGTTTACGCATAAGTTATTATAAAAAGTGCAGCCGCAAATTTTTCGTGCAATCTAGAGGAAGGGTTGATGGCCGCTGCGCCTGTCGGCAATCCAGAGGAGGAGAGTAGCTTCGTGTTTGTTCCTTCCACATGGAGATGTGCAATTAGCACGCTTACGATTTCCACGCAGGGCATCTCTTACTTTATCTTGTGCTACAAATACACAGTGGCCTCACTACATAGGATAACCTGTGCATATAACAGTGCGTTTACTTATGTTCCCCCAGCAAGGACGCGAAAAAAAAAAAAAAAAAAAAAAAAAGTGCACCCAGGAGAAAAATTTTGCGTGGCCAATTATAGGTAGCACATGGGCGCCGTCATATATGCTGTCAAGCGCCCAGGGGAAGAAAAAAAAAGCAATGGTCATGTATACATCCTGCTGCGTGGCTCATTTTTATCGCCTTTTCTACATGGTTAAATAGACCCTAACATTTTATCTCCTATGATATACTCTCATACATTTATAATTTCCCGTAAAAAATATCTTTTGTGGACTCTTACATAGTTGCTCGTACTTATCGCGTCGTTGCTTTTATTGGCCTCGCTTTAGAAGGAACCGGAGCTGCTTCCATCACGGCGACGACACTTTTACACGCCTCTTCCGAACGAGAGTTAAACGCAAACATAACCGCGCCACAAGGAATACCTGTATTCCCTGTCGACCCACACGTCAGTGAAAAAACTTCCTCACAACAATTCTCTCTCATGCTAAAAAAAACGAATGCAAAATTAAAAAAATAAAAATATTAAAAATATTAAAAAAAAAAAAAAAAGAACGAAGGAAACTCTATAATTGTTAAATATTGCGTTTAGTAAACAAACAAAAGAGGCAAATATTTATATCAGCGTCATAACGCCTGGAGAGTTATCCAACCCGAGGCAGCAGAGAAAAAGCAAACACTCGTAACGGTAAGCACAAAAAAGAGAACAGGTACGTGCGTCCATATATATGCGTACTTGTATGACTGTGTAGGCGCATCCCCGCATAAGCTTTCCGCGAAGGGGTAGGAGGAGCAGGACAGCTTTTTTCCTGCCCCACCGAAGGGGATATAAAAGAGTGAACATTTATACACACGAAAACAGCCTCATATAGGAGTTCCTCCCCCCATATCGGTGTTAAGAAGTCTATTCCGAGTGGGCGCCAAAAAGAAAAAAAAACAAAAAAAGGAATCACTCCTTGTGCTTCCCTTATCAGAGGAAGTTGTCCCAAGCTCCAAACGTGCACATCATATAAATTGTAAACTGTATATTTTTCCGTGTACCGGCCACCCCTCTTGCAGCAACTACCGCCGTGCGTATCCTTGCCCCCACTTCCGTATCTACCACTCCTCCACCTCTGTTCGAACAAAATGACGGGCACGTGTGACATAGGACTAATCGGGCTGGCGGTGATGGGACAAAACCTTAGCCTGAACATAGCGAGCAACGGATTTACCATAGGAGTGTACAACAGAACTTACGAGAGGACGGAGGACACAATAAAGAAGGCAAAGCAAAGCAACCTACCCATTTACGGATATGAAACCTTAGAGCAGTTAATAAAGAACTTAAAGAAACCCAGAAAAATTATTCTACTGATAAAAGCCGGACCAGCCGTAGACGAAACGATCAAAAATATTTTAAAACATTTTGAAAAAGGAGATATTATTATTGACGGAGGAAATGAATGGTATTTGAACACAGAAAGGAGAATCTCAATTTGTGAGGAACAGCATGTAGAGTATCTGGCCATGGGAGTTAGTGGAGGAGAAGCAGGGGCACGATACGGATGCTCTTTCATGCCAGGAGGATCCAAATATGCATATGAGAACATTAAGGACATTCTAGAAAAATGCTCAGCTAAGGTAGGCACATCACCGTGTGTTACTTACATAGGACCCAGGTCATCAGGCAACTATGTGAAGATGGTACATAACGGAATCGAATATGGAGACATGCAATTAATATCAGAGAGCTACCTACTAATGAAGCATGTTCTGAATTATAGCAATGAGAAATTGTCCGAGGTTTTTAAAAAATGGAATGAGGGAATTTTAAATTCTTATCTGATCGAAATAACATACAAAATTTTAGCAAAGAAAGATGATTTAACGGATAACCACCTGGTAGATATGATATTAGATATTGCTGGTGCGAAAGGAACTGGAAAATGGACCATGTTAGAAGCTATCGAGAGGGGAATTCCATGCCCAACCATGTGTGCAGCATTAGATGCAAGAAATATAAGTGCATACAAACAGTTGAGAATCAAAGCAGATAGCCATTTCTCCAATGAAATGAAAGTGTGCAAAGTAGCGGGTGAGGATTTGATCCATTTTGAGGACGATCTGTTAAATGCTCTCTACTGTTGCAAAATCATATCTTACACACAAGGATTATTTTTACTAAAGCAAGTATCAGAAGAAATGAAATGGAATTTGAACCTTGGAGAAATTTCAAGGATTTGGAGAGGAGGTTGTATAATTAGAGCTGTTTTCTTAGATCGAATTACTAATGCTTATAAAAAAAATGAAAACTTAGACTTGTTATTCCTGGATGAAGATTTTGCTCAAGAAATGAAAAATAAACTTCCTTCCTTGAGGAAAGTTGTTCAGGTAGCTACCAAGGCGTCCATCCCCATTCCTGCGTTTTCCGCTAGCTTGGCTTACTTCCAAATGGTGACCTCTAAAAATTTGCCACTCAATTTGGTGCAGGCCCAGAGGGACTACTTTGGTTCACATACCTACAAGAGGGTAGACCGCGATGGAGACTTCCACACCATATGGGAGTGAATCTCTTCCTCGCCTATGCGTTTTAGCCCCATGGGCGTGGCGGTTAAACTGTTTTAACCAAACTTGTACACATTGTTAATCATCCGGATGAAGCAAATAATCGATGCACGCTTCCTCTTACATGTCATGTTATTCCCTCACCGCATTTTTCGAAACGCACATTTATCTATTTTTCCATTTTACATACATTATAACTCCAAGAAATTTATTCAACAAAAAAAAAAAATTAAATTAATGACAAATTATATTCTTCCATAAGTGGGAAATGCGGCATATGTACATGGCGGGGGGTAAAATTCCAAGTGCTGGTAAAGCGCACGTTTCTTCCACGTGTTTAAAAATGGACACACACGGGTAGGAGCAAATGTTAGACGCATGAACAGCGCGCCCTCAGTGGACCTCTCACCGCATGACAATATGCTGGGCGGAAAAACGAACATATTCACTGTTAATATTTTCCAACGCTGGGAAGCACAAACGTGCCGACATCATGGCGCTAAAGAGCGGTGAACAGTTCCCAAGGCTTGAAGGGCCTCCATCCCTCGTTGTACATACACGAGGTGGACGCAACTCGGCGGACACAGCTCCTTGGGGGCTGTAAAAAACACAGGAATTCCCTTCAACGAAACAAAAAGTAGCTCAAGTGGAACGGATAATTGAGTAATGATAAGCGAAGAAATGTACTACAACTGTGACTTCCAAACTTGTTCATCCGGCCTACACGTATTCGCAAAATAAGTAAAACCCCACCCATGTGTTGTGCGCTTTTCTTCACTCGTTTATCTTTATGGAACAGTCTTCACCCTTGAAGCGGACTTAAGAAAAAAAAAAAAAATATTCATCCCATTTGTATTTGTGAGGTACTGTGTTCTTCCATAAATATTGTCTGTTCGAGTTGCTCCCTAAATTGTATTTCCATTCCGGGTCTTTCACCTGTGTTTCTATTGGCGCGTCTGCCTGCGAACATACACTGTAGACTCCTCAGGTATCTCAAGCCCTTCTCCATATCCTTAATCTTTACCCCTCAAAATGGACCAGCTCGTATACTACGTCATGGTGCAACACAACAGTATACAACCTATCATTGTGAGGCAACCACCCACGGTCATAATTCACACGCAACCGAACCCACCAATTACACTAGATCTGCCCCCACAAAATATCATCCTGAAAAATGATGAACCACAGCCTATCATAGTTAGACAACAAAATCCAAACATCATTATGCAACAGTCAGGGAACGAATTTTCGGATAACTCCAATTATGCCCTAAGCCTCAATCATCGAATGAAAGAACTCACCTCTATGACCAACCTTAATACGGTAATTCCCCAAGGCACAAATGAACCCCTCCTTGGAGTTACTACCCCCGAAATGAACGAGCTTACAGACCCTGCCTATATTTACTCTAATCAGTACATAACGACTCAAAATAAATCTCAGCCTATGAACAACATATATATGACCAGTGTCCCTCTGAACAATGATGGCACTTATTCGCCTTACAATGTGACCCTATATTCGAATAAAAGGGAGGACAACACGAAAAGCACTCCTTCAAAATATTAAAAGTCCAAAATGGGGGGTGAAGGAAAAAAAAAAAAAAAGGAACATAATATGTGTTAGCCTCCACAACTATGCCAGCACAGTCAAACACAAATAAGAGGGACACAACTATAATGTACACCTGCCACTTCTACATGTTTATGCGCGAGAAATGCTGACACATATAAATACACTCCATATGCGCATACACATGTGCAGGCCCCTTTTCCCTGATCACACATAATCGAACATGTTGTCCCTAACCACTTAGTCTAATATCTGAACAGATAGCCTCTTCAACACACACGCGGAAAAATGTCTAAAAGAGGGGCGTATACAGGGAAAGCGAAAAAATTATTTCATGGTAGATCAATACAGGGAAGAAATACGCGCCAATCTTTTATTGTCACATTTGTAGTGAGAACTTAACTCATTTGAATGTACCCAGTGAGGAATTTTTTTGTTGTTTTTTGTTTTTTTTTTTTTTTCTTCACTTCTCCTTATAAACATTTTAGTTGTGTTTGTTCTATCCCTTTATCATTTGTCCCATTTTTGTGGTTCATGTATAAAAAAAAAAAAAAAAAACTTTTAAAATTGTTTTCATCACATACAACTTTCGCTTAAGAAGGAATAGTTTTACTTTTTAATTGAAACCCTTGTGGAATATCCCTCCACTAATAAGATGCAACATATGGGGAATGTTGCGTTTCGTACCATCTACGAAGCACACGCACATTTGTGGACATCTTTTAAACAATTCTCCTTTTAATAGAACAAAATTGGCAGTTTTCCATTAAAAAAAAAAAAAAAAAAAATGAAAAACTGTACATACAAAATTACATTTATGCAAAATTATGTTTTCACAGCTGCACAAAAAGATATGCGATCAAGGTTTAGGGACATATGTCTAGATCGTGGCCAAGCCATGAAGACAAAATCGACACATAAACATGTTTAACCCTGTTCTGTAGCAGGCTCATTTATTCACTTTTGCTATACATGGATCTTTAAGCTAATATGAAAGTGTTCTCAGTGCCGTCTTCATCATCAAACAGGCTATTTGTGAGATCGGAGGAAGGGGAAAAATATACGCATGGGGGTCTGTTGCAGGTCTATATAAACGCATACCCCCACGTTGACACCCGTGCACGCTCACGTGGTAGCTTCTTTATATACTTATTCAATACATCAGATGGAGGCATCATATCCAGTAGAGTACCCCACACTGGACACTACTCCAGCGCTAATATTAATTAGCTCTACATGGCACCAGCGTGGGTTAATTCTGTAGATTCAGCCCGTCCCCTCCACATATACATGCAATAGAAACATGCTTCACCGCATCTGATCTACGTACATTTCTCCACACCTTGCTGCATTTATAATATATTTTTGTTCAAGGTGGTCATCATAGGGCGGGTCATATCTGCCAGCACTCCCTCTTGACACGCCTCTACACTCTGAACATAATTTGGCGCCGCTTCATTCTTCACCACTACATTAGGATTGGACTGCTTCACAAAAACGGATGTCGGTGGATTATTCTTGACTACGATGTTTGAGGGTGGCTGACTAAGAACCATTGCCGGTTGGGACTCATTCTGAACAACCACGGTTGTGGGCATTTGTACCAGAATAGGAGATGGCAACAACTGGTTTTTCACATATATTGGGGGTAGGGGCTCGAAAAAGATTGGCTGATGGTGATACTGCTGTATGTTTTCTGGGCATGCTTGTGGAACCATCACATTATGGTTGGGGACATACATTTGAAAGGGCTGCATTGAAACAACGTTCACTTTGTTATCTACTTGTGGAAAGAACTGAAAGGGTTGCATGGTGAATGTGGATTACTGGGGAAAAGTGTTTTCTTAAATTTGTTTATTTCCACGTTAGTATGTGCACATGTGCAAAATCAACGTTCGTGTGTGCAGACAAAGGGAGGAAGTTTTAACAAGGCGGTTATATTCTGAAGCAAAGTATTCCCAATTTGTGAATGGTTTTAAATTGAACAGAAGCAAATTGGAGAAATGAACAAAATTTATAAATTTAAATCGAAATTGTTTTATAATAATACATTCGTATACAACATAAAAAAAAAAAAAAAAAAAAAAAAATAGGTAATATGAAGAAGAAAATACAATTTTTGGTCTTATTAATTTACGACATCCCCGCGCGAAGTAGCTAGCTATTTTTTACAAAAAAAAAAAAAAAAAAAAAAAAATGTTCATGCGAAAAGTGCATAAAAAGTGTGCACATTTTTGTGCACAAATATGTACATACGCACATGAAGCGCAAGAACTACTGACTGTTCGCGCGAACTGTCCAAAGTGGTAAATGGACAACACGACTTGGTTAGAATCTTCGTGCAGAGCTCTCACGAAATACACATATGGATAACTGAGCCCTGTAGCTAAAGATTATATAAATTACAAATCTAACTTGCTAATTTGGCGAGCGCAGCGTTCGCATACTTAAATATATACATAGCTATTTTTTTGTTTCTTCTGGCTAGCTAATGAACTTTGCAACTTTCTGAAAATTTACCATGTCGTATGGCTACCTGTTTGGTAGTAATCACACGTTCGAAGGATGAACAGAACTCAGACAGGATTGTTAGGGACATGTAATACGTATAAAGAAGCAAAAATGACAAAATAAAAAAAAATAAGGAGTAAAACAAAAAGGGGCCATTTAATCCCCCGCTTGCCCCCATGTTAGCGACACATAAAAGGGAAACAAATTAAAAAAACGAAGCTCTCTTTTTTTTCCCCCCCCTCCTTTTTGCAAGCTCTTCAGATTTTTTCAAATGAAACACTTGCGATCGCACCGTCACACATATATATGGCGTGAATACAATAGTGTCCACATTCTGCACAGTAGCACAGTGGCCTTCGGAATGTATCACTACATATGGTTAATTAATTTTTCCAATTAAAAAAAATCGCGGCATGCTGGTAAAGAAGTAGTATGTATGTGCACGTGAATCTTCAGATGTTCGTCTTAAAAGTTAGAAGTGACGAAAGCGTGCCTTTTACGCATTCGTTCCTCTAAACACTTGAAAGAATAAAAGAATTGCAGCACAAATGGGCATTTACCTTTGATAACATCTTTAAAAACAAATATTTTCTCGAAAAATGATGAAACATGAATGTTCCCCTCTTTTTTTTCAAGCACATTTTAGCCTACATACAATAATGTGCATGTTTCATATACACAATGTCCTTCCCCCGTGTGGCTTGTGGACCCATATGTACAAAAACATTTGAGAATACATAACAAAAAATATTGGTAATTTTCCCCTAATTCACCGCGTAATTCTATTCCCCCCATTTGAACAATTCACCATCTTTACCTTTTTGTCGTATTCTCTAAAAAACTCCCTCATACGGTTGAAGTCGTTTTGATCCATGGCATTAAAAGAATTGTTCGTTTTGAGATCCTCTTGTAGAATTGGCAAGGTCAAATATTTTATGTCTTTCTTATTCCTCCTATTTAATATAATATGTGTATTTTTATTTTCTCGCATTCTTTTTAAGAATGGTCCAATGGAAAATACATTTTCTTTTATTTCCGTGCAGTATTCCATCAAGTTGTTAATAATATTCCTATCATTTATGTGATACTTATTTAGGAACCTTCCATAGAATTCATACTTGGTTACCTTTTCATTATGTATATAAATGCTGGGTACCAATTTTTCTCGAAAATGGAAACTCTCCACTTGCTCGTTAAAAAATTTAACTACTTGGATCGTTATGTTGTCTCTGGAGCCAGACAACAACGCATAATCTAAAATGTTAATCACTGCATCGCTTAGTGAGTACCTATTGACACACTCGTAGCTGAATTTGGCGACCTCACTCCACGAAAGCATTTCGAATATTCCATCACACCCTAACACTAAGATGTCGTCGCAATTTGCGTAAAAAATTTTTATGTCTGGTATGCACGTGATCATCGTCTCGTGGGGGTCATAAGGAACGCTGGTCCTTCCTTTGTAGTTCTACACAGGGGGTGTTGGGTTCATAGAAAAAAAAGGGAATTAATCTTATTTTTTTGCTAGCGCTGTGGATGCGCGCATGTCTATCCCCTTTTTTTTTTTTTTAAATTAAAAGGGAAAAACGTGTACCCAAGAAACGATCGCTACTATTCCATATTTCTGCATTTTTCAAATGGGGTGACATATTCAGAAGCTGCTGCTTACTTTATCCCCAAACGATCTGGATACGCCAATGTAGCCGAGTATCCTGCCATTTTCCACGAACCCTCCGATTTTGTCGATTCTCTCCTTTTCCTTTTTGTTGTATGGTTTGTGATCTTCGCTGAGGGAGATGAACGACCCATCCTTCTTGATTAGCATTGCCCGAGAGTCACCTAGAGTGGTGTAAACGCAAAGGAAGGGTAAGCATTGGTAGGTAATAAGTGATGGGTAATAATTGACAGGTACTAACTATTGACGATCATTTTAACGTTAGCGAGAAGACACAAAAGGGCAAAGGGCGTATGGACGATCATTTCCCAACGACGCGGCGACTATTTGACGTAACAGCGAAAAGTGTAAAAACGGACGCACATATTATAAGCTAAAAAATTTCACGGGGCTACCTAAGTTGCAAATGTAAAGCTTGAAAACATCCTGATTCATAACCTTTTCAATGATGGCAATGATGGCTGAAAAAGACGATGTGGGCATATATATATGCACTTCATGAAGAATGTCAATTTTGTGCTAATCCCTTCATGCGACACATTTCAAGGAGGCTCCTATATGCAGGTAGATTTTTATGTTCCCCTATTTTGAAATAAAAAAAAAAAAAAAAAGGCCTTCTAATTATTCTTACCTGTGGATCCACTATTGGCAAAATTGCTGTCTACAAAATGGGGTGAGTAAAAATGCGCAACATTTTGAACAGGCCAATTAAATCGGATTTACTCCTCATGCCGATGGGACACAACGCTTATGCACAATCATGCGTGTGTATAAACATAGACAAGTAGACAACACCGTGCGTTGTGCATATTCATGACAAAAGTTCGGTTCCTTCGAGTGATGAAGAACGCAAACACAAATTTGTGCTCGTGTGTACACCACTTTGCTTAAACCCAATTTTGGAGTCGATAATTTTTTTACTCACTTAAGATTTCGTTGTCCATCTGGATGCAGGCATCTGTTATGCTACGTGCGTCCAACGTTGCGCAGTTTCCTGATGGGAAAGAAAAAAAAAAAAAAGAAAAAATCGTTCTACGCAGTTGCAGGCATTTTCAAATTGGAATTGGCCATAAGTGGCAACACGAGAAAATATTTTATGGTCAAAAATAATTTTTAAAAAATTCGCTCCTTGCAAAGGTACCTATAAAATCCGCTATATTTCGAGCGCAGTATAAAGCTGTCTCTTTTCCTATATGGCTAAATTGTGAAAAGTAGAAAATGTGCATTTGGTGCTCATCCAGCGAATGTGAGGAGGAAGAAAAATAGGAGCACTCGCTGAACATGTGCTCTATGCGCTTGACTTCTCATTTGTGGAAGGAGCTGGATTGTTTCTCTTGTCCCTCGTGGCATTGTTTACCCATCGAATATTGTGCACAGCCTTAAATTAGCGGGAAGAAAAGTGAAACGGGAAAATGCGCAAATGTGTAGATGTGCGGACGTGAAGCTCTAGCACCACTCCCGCGAAAAAGAAATTGACGCATCCAGGTTATAACACTCCTGGGGGGACAATGCCTATTTATTATCCATTTCCAGGGACGCTTCATCCTACCTGCAGGAGGGGAAATTTTTGAGAGACGCCAAGATGACCGTTGCCTGGAAGCGGAGAGGGCAAGAAATGTTACGCCAATGAGTGGGGGCGTGTGAGGGCATACGTACATCTGCGTGTATCCGCGGTGCAACTCTTAGTGTGCCTTAGACACGGTAAAGCGAAAGGCGCTTTCATCAAAAAATGGGCAAAAGTTAAATAAATTATAATATCGCTTTATACGAAGCAAACAACATGTCAACAACAAATGTTTATTTGCGCGAGTGCTCGCATTTTATGTTGTTCTTTCACAGCGAGGGAAAAAAGAAAAAATAATAATAAATGAGACGCCACAACGACGTAGCACTGTAGCCTCGTCCACTACAGCAGTGTGACACCCTTCTAGAATGATAAGAAGTCGAGGGCACAATCTGTCCCCATGGAAACAAGCCTTACATCCTCCTCGGTTGCGCGATATCCCTGCATGGTCCCAGCACAGACATGGGTGTACCAACTCACAATTTCGGACACCTCCTTTGTACTTATCAAATTAAATTTACGCATGTTTGTAGTTGACTTGGGTAGGCAAACCTATTTTGTTGTCTAGTCACCGAAGAGCTATGCACATGTACATGCACATAACTATACATGTTCACATGATAGGCAAGAAAGGGCAAAAAATAAATGCCTCACAAATTGGTCATATCTCCTTCGAGTAGCACATTAAAAATGTAAGACTTCTTTTTTTTTTTTTTGCCAAATGGCTAGACAATTTTAGAAATAGAACTTTTACAGTTTAGAAAAAAAAAAAAAAAGAAAAAAAAGGGTAAGAAAAAGAAATAAACGGTTATGCTTTCCCCTTGCGAACCTAAGTCTATGCCTCCTAGGCGAAGCGTCTTTACCTCGGAAGTTCACGGGAGTGCTTCTGGTCTAGAGACAGCCCAAAATATGTGTACGTGGAACGGCACATGTATTCATATTTATGCATATATATGTATAGCTATGTATAAATAGGCACACGAAACATACCACATGCAACCTCAGCGCAGGGTACGCATTTTAGATTTTCTTCGCTCGCGCAAACACGCCAATTGTAGAGCTAAAGTAGTTGCGAAGGAAAAAATGAGAAATTACTTCCGCGCATAAGTGAACTGCTTTTTTTTTTTTTTTTTAATGTAGAAATTTTGGGAGGACTTAGGCCAAACTGCACGGAAGGCGGTGCCCCAAACATGTGCATATTTTGTGAAATGTCTGTAGTACACACGCACACATATATATATACCCTCTATGGGGGGTAGAATCTCTTTGCACCTTGTGATAGCTGAAGAGGAGGATTCGTCAGATGGCTTTTCCTTAGCGATTATTCATAAGTGCAGTATTTGTTTGCCCTCCTCTGCATCTACTCCATGTGAATGACAAAACGGGAAAGGGTTAGTTGCGTAAGGCAGCCATTTCGAACCTTTTTCTTTCAAACAGAAAGTGCACACCTCTTATGATGTTACGCGAAAAGGGTGCAAAAAGGTATCGAATCCGTTTGTCGCATATTACGTGTGTCTGCCCTATGTGTGAACAATTTTGTAACACATCTAAACGGTAAAGCGAGAAAAAAAGAAGAAACACACACAAAAAAAAGAGCCAAAAATGATATGAACATTTTAGTAGCGCATCACGCAACATCATGACATTTGTAGTCCACGTCAAAACATAAAAAGGATCTACTATCAAGTGGAACTAAGTAAAACTAAAACGGGAAGAGTCATGCACAGCGCGTACCGCGTCACCCCACCTTTTTTTTTGTTTTTTTACTTTTCGTCCTTTCTAGCAAGTGGAATAAACAAAAAAGGGCAACCCATTATTCTCTAGGTATACAAGCGAAGTGTTCACTTTTGCAAAACAAAATTTGACGAAACGTTCACGCATATTTGGAAGACGTTCGAAATGTTTAAAATGGTGGAATGGGACAGCACTGTGTGTTCTATCGTGTCCCAAAAAGAAAAAAAAATACAAAAAAAAAAAAAAAAAGGATAATAATCATAATGATAAATTTTAAAATTTCAAATTTTAAAACAAGTAAGCATTTTAATTGCATTATATTCGCAGTTTTTGAAAAATAAGTTATTGTCCGAAGATACACACATAAAATTAGTAGACCCGTGAAATTACCAACAAAGAGTCGGTTTCCCCGTCCCCAGGCAATGGCCCCAGGTGGAAATGAATTACGAAAGGAACAAAATTCCTTCTTGGGAAAATGCCTAGCACGTGTTGTACATTGGCAAGTGCATTTTCTCTTCGTCAAAATTGTCACTACATTCATCGCAGTAGTTCTTGGAAAACGATTTAGACCCCCTTCTCGACGATTCGACTTTTTGGTTATAAAAGAAAAGATCCTTTTTTAGGTTATCCAAATTGAGTTTCTTGTCCAGTTCGATTTTGTGGTGGTGTTCTGGTCCTGGATGTTCGCTCCTTTTGCGCATTATACAGCTGGGGATATTTTCTGACTCCACAGGTCCCTCCTGGACTATGTTCTCGGAATCTCTGCTGCTTCCCCTTTCTAGGACAGCATCTCCTGGGGTTGCCCGAAACAAGGGGTCATCGAGGTCCCGCTCATGGAACAAGTCATCAAATAAGTCCACAGATAAGTCGGCAAATTTATTCGTCCTGATTAATGTGTTCCTATTTATGAGCCCACTTCTATATGAGAAGGAAATATTATTCGTAGTAGCGGGTTCCCGCCTCTTACTGTCCTTACTACTAATCGGTTTTAACTTTAGACCGATTAGCAGCATGAGGACGGAGAGGAAAAAGATCACGAGGGGGGTAGTGACATAGGTAGATATGTACGAAAAAAATGATATAAAAATTGCGCTAACGGAAAAAGAAATTACTTGAAGAAGAGCAGTACATAAATTGGAATTGATGGGATAAATTCTTATGGACGCCATTTCAACACATATTGGCTGTAACGGACCAGACCAAAAGCCGATTAAACTTAAAGTAAGAATGATCACAATGGGATGTGCAGTCAGATATAGTAACACGCAAACGAACATAATCATGCATACACACATAAGAATTAGGAGCTTAAAATGGGCACTACTAGCATTCAAGCATACTAGTACACTTCCGAGTATTGTGTTACATATGAATAATGATCCAGCTAGGGAGAAGTAATTTTTGCTTATCATTTTTTCTCTCAAAACGATAGACATATCTGCCGAAAAACTACTAATTAAACATTCTGAATAACAAAATATGATTAAAATTTTTATAATTTCCTCCTTTGTTAATATATTTTCAATTTCTTCCTTCAGGTCCAGTAAAAATCGTCTTAACTCTTTCAAACATATGGTGATTTTATTTTCGCTTATCCCTTCTGCTGGACTGTCCATACATAAGTAGCACGTATCAAATTTTTGATCTTCTTCAAGCTTGTAAAAATTTGGATGAAATTCCATGTCGAATGATGATTCTGCGTTGGATAGCACAGAACTACCAATCGTGGGAGAGGGTTTATTTTCAAAGCAAAATGTTACCATCACACAGCCGATAAAGCTAGCCAAACAAATGTGACTCAGTAGCACTTGTATGTCTTTCTCATTTATTACCACTAAGGGGACATACAAATAAATTATTGCTGTGCCTAACGCATTCGAAATTATAGACACGCTAGTAGATATGATTCGTTCCTTTTCTGGAAACCATACCAGGGAAACTTCCGGAGGAGCATTCACAAAAATTATTTGACCAATTGATGATAGAAATTGACCAAGCATAACAACCGTTAAGTTCTCCCAGTATATGTACCTTAACAAACACCCCATGAATTGCAGCAGGGAACTACACACTACGTTGCTTCGTAGCGAGCATTCACTTAACAAGAAGGACAGCGGGATTGAAAATATAGAATATATAACCAGGTAAACCTGAGGAAATATATTATTCGAAATTCCGTATAATTTGTACGTGAACGTGCTTATTGGCGAGAATGTGAAACATATCAGGTTGTCTACCATGCAGCAGTAGGAAAAAAAAAACAACATCAGCCATCTTCGTTTGTGCGGCGCATCTGTTGGGGGGAGGGAGCAAACGTTGGAGGTTATAAAAAAAAAAAGAGGGGAAAAAAAGGAAGTATACGCGAAATGAGCACAACCCATTTGTTAAGAATATGAGAGCAGCCAGGTCGTGTCATAAAAAGAAATTTTCTTAAAAAGAATGGGCTCAACGTTTGGCCCATCATGGATTTTTTCCCTTATACCTACTAATTCGTAGCGTCCTTTCATCGTTTTTCGAATTGTGGGTAACGTCTAAGCATGAACAGTTGGAAGGGAGAGCAAGTTTTCCTTTCTTTTGTTTCATACAGTAATTTTTTACTTTATTTTGCACATATTCGACTATTCCATACACGGACTCTATTCCGATATTTACTTTATTTAGCGTTTGCTGTCATTTTCCTTTTCCTTTTATTTTATTCGTATAATAAACAACATTCCGCTGTGGTTATGATCCTGTACCCCGTTTGTGGAAATTAATCGCCAAAGGTGAGAATTACCGCCGCCCTCGAGTCTGCATTTCCCGTGCTGCGCTTAATTGTACCTGACATAATCGTTTACCCACAATGCCTCTTCGCACACCCCAACGAAATGACTTGAAACTATGTAAAAAATGGCTGAAAAATAATGCTCAGCTAAGCTTCCTGACTGGCTAGCCATTTTGCATTTTTTTTTTTTTTTCAAGATAGTTATTTTTTTAAGCACTATTTTGGCTATTCAGGCAAGATAGAAAAAAAAGGGATGAGCAAAAACCCTCAGGGGCACAGAGCCATAGCTAAGTGTATACACATGCATACGCATATTTGTACGAACAAACAGACGCACGCATTTTTAGCTATGCGTCAATTTTTGAAACGGGCAAGGAAATGAAGGAGTGAAGTCTAAGCAGTATGTAGTGAAGCACGTGTCAAAATGAAAAGACAAACTGACATTCAACAAGTGCTGGCAAACTTCGAATTATTTTCAGAACAATGCTAAACGGATTACTACACACAACGAAAAAGCATAAAATACAAAAAAAAAAAAAAAAAAAAAAAAAAAAAAAAAAAAAAAAAAAAAAAAAAAAAAAAAAAAAAAAAAAAAAAAAAAAAAAAAAAACATATATAATGGGAGATGAAAAAAAGCCTATGCAATTCTCCGTTCATGTTTACTTCAATAAAAACAGAATGGTCAATTTTTAAATTTGCTCAAAAGTCTTATGTACCAAGAAGTAACACTTTAATGGACGCAAAATGGGAATGATAAACAAAAAAAAAATGATCATTATGTCTTAATTTTTAATAACGGCACATGTATATATTCGAATTAGGTTAAAGTATATATTTGCGAAAAAGAAGAACAGGAGGGGTGCAGGGAGGCACGACATATACTTCTGGGCCTTCCATATGCATAACTGTATATATATACACGCATAATTGTACACCTTCCCCGAGAACATATCAAAGATGGAAGACGCACAATCCTGTTGTTCATTTAAAAAGAAAAGGGTGATTTTTATACAAATGAATCAAAAATGGGGGTTCCCTCCTGAACTCACATATACCTTAGCATGAACGAGCTGATAAACTAATACACACGTCTGCATATATGTGGACGCGTGTGTCTTCACCAATACGCGCCCTAACAACCTTCCGTTGGCTCGGATGGGGCAAAAAAATTACGCTTCTCTTTCACTGTAAAATAAGGTAGCCAATGATTAGGCACTACTCTCAGAGACCTCTGGAGAAAGGCAAATCTACATGGTGTTCTTTTTGCACTCTAAACTAAAATCCGTCAGTACGCTGTTGTCACACATCTGGGAGGTAAACCAGTTTATGTACTTCTTGGAGGAAAGAGTAATTTTGTTCTTTAAAAGTTTTTCATAGTCACACAGTTGCTCAATAAATCCTATGTTCGGGCAGATGGTCTTCTTCTCCATTATAAAGTTGAATGCTTCAATGAGGCAAAAGTTCTGCACGGCAAAAAGCACAAGCATAGGCACAGACACAAAAGGGAGAAGAAGGGGGGAAATGAACACCTTGCGTTAGACACAGTGCCAGTGTGGAACTGTCTGAACGTTCAGGACTTTGTGAACACATGGCTAAAAGCCGCAGAGGGGAGAGAGAAACATCATTGTAAATTTGTTCACGAAAAAAATACCTGCTTTTCCATCAGATAGGCTATGCATATTGTGGGCGATCTGCTGATCCCTTGGCTGTAAAAACAGGGGGTGGCGAGAGTGTCTATTGGCGCATTGATTGATACGAAACGGGGTATACTCAAATGAGCTGCATCCAGAATATACACCAAAATGGATATTATATATGGATGCACACACAGGCACACGTGCATCATAAGGGACAAAAGAAAATAATAAAAAAAATAATAACTGAAAACGAAACAGTACCAGCATGAGATGAGAACGCCCTGCTCGTTCTGAACATACGAATGAATAAAATTATTGGATTCCTCAAAGTAGGAAGATATTTGTTCCATACCAATGTCTTCCAAATTAATTCGTAATTTTGCAAACCCATTTGGGACTTTATCTTCAGGGTACTCCAAATAAGTGCAACATATTACCAGCGCTTGTATGTTATTCTCTTTAAGATTTTCAACATGAGCTATGTCATCCCTGTCTCCCAAATATAGATATGGTAATATTGGAATCATTTAATTCGTGGAGTGAACAAAATGGTTACTTGTAACGGAAGGTATGTGTACTGCTACTACTACAGCCAGGTGTACGTGCACGTTTGGCGAAGGCATAAGTATGCATGTGTGCATCTAAGTAAATATGTGCGACAGAAGTAAGATGATATGGGCGAATGCTAGCGCCTTGTTTATATATATCTGTTCCCTTAATATCTGCACTTTCTTTACAATCTTGTATAGAAAGAAAAAAATATACCCTCATCTGCGAGCTCAGGATATGGACAAGAAATATCTCCAACCTGGAGTCCGATCGCTTTCGCAAAACGCACGCACGAAGAAGGGCACTTATCTACATACACATGCGCAGAATGTAGTTATACACACACGTATGACATTATTTCTGAGGTGTAAAAATGTAGGAGGTGCGCTCTAAATAGGACTATTCAGACATATAACACAGAGAGGAATGCAAAACAAAGCAGTGGCACAGAAATGGAGGGAAAAAAAAAAAAAAAAAAACAACAAAAAGCATTTATTTTATAACACGCACGCTGGAGTGACAAGCTGGGATTGGCTTTTTTTTTTTTTTTTTTTTTGCGTGTAAATAAATAAGCAAGACCTTGAAAAAAGAATTTAAAAAAAACAAAGAAGAAAAAAGCTAAATACGTAAAACTACACATCAACACGTGTGATAGTCAGTTTTTGCGTGCTCACACGCCTCATGGGTTAAATTCTTTTTTGTCCTTCACTACTTCCTTTTATCTATGTGTCTTATAACTATTCGTGCGCTACTGTTTTTACCCGTTCGTGCTACATATATATACACCTACCCATGCATAGACTACTTTTTTTACCTACTGGTGCGATTTATATATGCGCAGTCGTTGTGCGCTTTTTTTGCTCGTTTTCTTTTCTCTCTTGGTTTCGCTTTTCTTTCAATTTGGATTCGTTTGGTTCCCCTGTATTTTCATTTTAAACGTAATTCTGTTTTCCAAATACGTATGGAAAAAACTTGTACAGGTTGGAGAACATGAAAGCAGTGTGGCCATGTTAATAAGAATAGTTTGAAAAAAAAAAAAAAAAAAAACTGAACAAAAATTAGAAGTAGGTCACTATTTTTAAAAAGAATAAAATAAATAAGTGAACAAGGAAGGCATTTTGGCTCATGGAAAAAAAAAAAAAAAGATCGAGCCCTGAATTGAAAAAAAAAAAAATTAAATGAGAGTTAACCCAAAGTGAGTCAAAGGAGCGCCAAAAAAAAAAAAAAAAAAAAGCGCAAAAAAAAAAAAGGAAGAACAAAGGGAAGTGCTGAACGTGAAAAATGCAGATATGTGAAAAAAGCAAAAAACTGAAAAGATAAAAAACCGAAAATACATAAGGGTTAAAAAACCAAAAAGCAAAGGAAAAGGCAACCAACCGAATGGTTCCAACAAACTTCAAAAACGTACGTTTTATGGAATAGCACCTCCAAACACTTGTCCACGTTACAGACACGAAAAGATAAAGAAAAAGGGACGAATGCAATGCGCAAATGCCAATCAAATTGTTGTTAAAATAAACTTGCCATTTTTATACACACCAAAAAAGAAAGCTCCTATCTGTTTGAATATCGTCCTGCATTTTTGTGCCTTACTCCTTTGCGCAAGAGAAGGAAAAAAAAAGAAGAAGAAAACAAGGCAACTGCGTGAGCGAACTCTGATGTATGTGCTATAGCTGTGTAGTAAAATACCCCGTAGTGCAACTCTCTATGCATATGTAGCTCCCAACATAACCGGCACACGTGAAATATCAAGAATAGAAACGTAAAAAATGTGGACACCCATGTTTTTGTTTTTTAGGGGTTCCTTTTCTTCCTTCTTGATAACCCAATTGGTGACACAGTAACAAAACCTTCCTGTGTCAACAAAATGAATAAAGAGAAAATACCGGGAACAAATGAGAAACACGAAAAAATAAAAATTCTGTTCAAACAAGTAATAATTCATATAATGGTTTTACGTGTATACATAAAATGTAGCGCCTTCTACTGTCCATATTAATGTGTGACGCGTTACGGACGTGTTCTCATCGGGATTGTTTCACGATGTCGTTAATGTAACGAACATAGTTGATCATGTCTCGTAGCTTATCCTATACGCCTTGTGCGCGTAACCGTCACGGATTTAGGAAAAAACGAATAATGTGCTAAACTAGGGGGGTAAATAAAAAAAAAAAAATTCTCATGAAGGCGACCTGTTGCGCACATAAATAGACGTTGATTTTTTTTCTTGTTCTTTTGTGTTCGTACCGCTCATAAAAGAACACCTTCTTACACCCCCCACGAGGAGATAGAAGAGCGCTTAAACGAAATCAGTAAAATGCAATATAAAATCTTGAACTTAATGTGCGATAATGAAAATTTATTATAAAAAGAAATACACGCTGAATAACTAAATGTTGCAGAGGGTAAAAATGAGTAAAAAAGTGGGCCTATTATATATGCACACACGTCTGCATAAAGTATGCAAAGAGAAAAAAATAAAATGTCTTGTGTAGGCATGGGAGTTCACTTCGTAAAATATAATGTATTGTTAATTGCGAAACAAAAAGGCAAACATATGATTTATGCTTTTGAGGAAGAGCTACTCACAGGCGGGCTTCCGCAAATTCACGAAATAGAAATAATAGAATTTATTCCAGGCATAACGCACAGCAAGGGTGCATGTATGTGTTTATGCGTGTTACCTGGGCGTGCTGCGTGCACGTGAGTAAAAGCTACGCAAAGCCCGCAAACATATCTATGTAAATTTTGCCTAAAACATGGGTACCAAAAAAAAAAAAAAAAAAAAAAATGGATCATTTTGCATTTTTTTTTTTTTTTTTTTTTTTTTTTT
>NW_012192619.1:0-9639 GCF_000956335.1 Plasmodium fragile | reverse complement strand
AAAAAAAAAAAAAAAAAAAAAATGGATTACGTAAATATTGCTCTTACACATATGTGTATTTTCCTTTTGTTTTTCAAGATTGGGAAAATTTCCCCAATTCAAAGTAACACCCTTAATTTTGAGGTTAAAAAAAAAAACACAGGTATGCTTAAAGGGCCAACAAGCATGTAATGCTTAAGGGGAGTACATCCTAATGGTAACGCAATATAGCTAAAACCAATTCATCTAATGAATTGTCCCTCTAAAGCGAAACATGTGTGCGTGTACGTCAAAGCACCAACTCTCTTTTCTTCCAATTTAGTAGAAAACAAACGGCTAACCCACCGCCACCGGAACGTGCTCATGAACAATATCTGTTCATGTGTTCAGATTATACGACGCCGATTTTTCCTTCACCATGGCAGTAGTAACATTCACGAAAAAAAACTAAACATAAAATTGCAACAAAAGTTGCGATTAAAAAAAAAAAAATGCGTAACAATGTGTATAGCGTATGCCATACACAAATTCGAGGTTGCCATTAGTAAAAAAAGAAAAAAAGAAACATTATTCAACTAGTCCTATGTTTGCGTTGTAAACTCCTAAAATGTGGCTTTGCTTTTTTTTTTTTTCTGTCCCAATGTAGTACGGCAATATATCTTACTGGGACGAGCGATACACGAAGTAAGACAGGAATAAATGCACCACTTGCATGAACCAATCTCATGAATTCACTCTATTTCGATTAAATCGATTGCCTTTTATCTTTTCCCCGTGTGTCTGTTTCCCTCTAAAGCGAAGAAGAGCAATTTGACTGGCATCAAAAATGGTGTAGTGTAAAGCATATTTTCTCAGAACTTAATGTACGAAATGACGCAAAAATCTTGAATATCGGTTGTGGGACATCAAGTAAGAATAAACGAACATATACACACAACGTGTGCATTGAATTTTGTATGAACCCCGACAGGAAAAAATATCCATGCTATAGGCATTTCCCACGCACATGCACATACCCTCGCTAACTCATACACACATATGCGTTTATTTGCTGATTCCCCAAGGATTCAGCGAAGAAATGCTAGACAATGGCTACACAGATATAACGAACATCGATGCATCCGCCGTATGCATAAATAAGATGAAAGAATTGTACAAGGACAAGCCGAATTTAAAATGTAAAGCAATGTGCCACTGTGGCGCTATAGTGGTGCCCCTTTGCATATAAACGATTTGCTGCATAAAAAGGGAAGCGAATTCGCATACGTATGTAGGTGTACACACACGAAAATAGAGTTATGCATTCCTATACAGGCTTACTGAAACGAAGAAATGGTGCCAAATATATGTCCTGCTCCTCCCTTTGCAACCCCCTGCAGACATACTAATGAATGTGTGCGACATGAAAGGATTTAAAAATGCAGGGTTTGACCTAATCGTGGATAAGGCCTGTCTAGACTCTGTGGTTTGCTCGGAAGATTCCCTGAAAAACGTTGAGGAAATGTTGTCCGAAGTATCTCGCGTGTTGAAGTAATTAAGCATTCTTTACAGCGTTTTGGTTCATAAAGGCAGCTCTTCTGAATGCGCACGATTTTGCGTTTGCTCTTTTCACATGTCGTATTGTCCGAATTCAAACTTTTGTCCCTAAAATTACCCAAAACGGGTAAAAATGAATTTCACTTAGGCCCGAAGGCGTCTTTGTTGTCATATCGCATGCGCAACCGACTTATCGACTAGGGTATTTACAGAAGCCGGACTACAAGTGGAACGTCGCGGTGAAAACAGTTAACAGACCTATGTTAGGGATAGTAGGTAAGTTTGCGCTACTTACACCAGTTCTTAAAGATGGCATGTAGCTAATTTGTTCCTGTTTTTTTTGTTTTTTTCTTGTCCGCATTTCGTGCACTTGCCATTTCTCCCATTTCGTTTACGTGCTTTTTTTCTCAATCACTGCAGCCCCCCCCGTTGATGACAGCTTGCACTACGTTTACATTTGCAAAAAGGGGAGCACAAGCACACAAAAATAGCTCTTCTTTGAGAAGTTTGACCAGGGTTGTTACGCTAACACGTACTCATGTGAATATATATATATATATATGTTTGTATACTTTTTTTTCATGACCCCCTTGTTGCATTGTGTTATATCAGTTCTGTGTAAACAGCACATACTGTCCCTATGTTGGCTTTTTCCTTTTTTTTCCCTTTTATCTCCGCCCATTGTGGGGTTTCACTAATTCGATAGGTTAAAATGATTCACAAGTAGCAAATTTTCATGACGTGTATGTTTTACTTTTCGCCTTTACGAATACGCATATGCACACATATGTATGCACTCCGAAGCGTGCTGGTATTTTTATAGCATGCCGTGGTTGCGCGTAGTTTAATTACGCGTTACAAAAGTTACTTTGTACCAAATGGGTGGAACTGTCCTTTTTTTTTTTTTTTTGACTAACCAAAATTTCTCAACAGTGTTTTCAAAATTGTAAGGAGAAAAGAAAAAAAAAAAAAAATAGCTATTTAATTGTGTGCAAAGGTAAATATGGTTCATAATTTTCTCAGTTTTAGCTGAATGGTCAGGTGATTTTTTCAACTTATTTGTTGTTGCAAGAATTAAGTGTTATAAACATGTATTTCTTTTTTCCTTTTTTTTTCTTTTGTTAAAAGGGTAATTCTACAATGAATTGTGGTGAAACATAGACAGAATTAATTGCACCTTTTTCGTTGTTTCACTTTACTTTTGCCTTTTTACCAAAGTTGAAGCATTTCTATCAACGCGCAGTTGGATTGTCGAAAATGATCGACACACCCATGTGCATAAATTTGCGAATGCGGTAAACTGTTGTGGGAAGGTCAGGAAAAAGAAAGCAATAGAATAAAGTAACACAGAGTAAAAGAAAACAAGAAACACGGCACTCGGTAAACATTTCCAAATGAGAAAGCAAATTGCCTACATTGCGCAAAAACAAAATTTGTTCCTTTTACGCGATTTTGAACTTACACGTAAATGGAAAAATACCACGGAACAGTGGTAAATGTCGCGTACACAAATACGTACACATATACGCATATCCAGGGCAAATTAACCTGGTCATAAATGTTCATTTTACACTGGGCAAAAAAAAAAAAAAAAGAAAAAAACGCACACACACACGGGCATAAAAAAAAAACAGGTAATTTTGTGCTTACACACGTCCAAGTAGTTACACACGCACATGTTACAAATAATTGTACAAAACTGCTTAACTCTCTGCATTCACAATGTTCTACATTACTAAAACCTTTTAACGGTAATTAATGTAGTAATTACATAAATTTTTTTTTTTGAAAACTATGAGTTGCAACTGTTTTAACTTGCTTTTTCACCGTAATTAGGATGATTAGCAAAATTGCGAATAACCTGCACTCACACAGGTACATGTATGTAGAACATGTATATTTGTGCGTAAATGGGCATATTCGCGAACGCATGGGTATGTACATATATACATAAGTGTATACATACCTACATAGCTACTTTGCAACTTCGCCCAACAGGATGGGCCCAACGACAGCGGCAACAATGTTCAGTAAGCTTTCTCCATCAGTGAAGCTAAACTTCCATTTCATACTGCCGTTGCGTTACATATATCTGTTGGCTCAATTTGTTTTCACAATTAAATAATCAAGAAAAAAAAAGAAAGAAAAAAAAAAAACACAGTTACAAATTGTTTGCTAATTGCAGAACGTGCGCTTCTGAAATTCAGGGTTTAGAAAACTAACACTCTGGAATTAGATGAACCATTAAGAAATTTTAATTTTTTTTTTGTTTTTTTTTTTTTTGCTTTTGTTTTTCTCATTTTGTCACCAAATTTATTTGACAAATTTTACCTTTTTAACTGATAATAATGAACTTTCGTTCTTGTTGCTCAAATGTAAGATCCGTTTTGTGCAGAACAATTCGAGAAATTGTTTTCTACACCCATAGTTTGGCAGTGCCTATGTGTGTTTTTTTTTTTTTTTTTTTTCCAACAATTGATACACTTCTTCGATCTGCGCAATTGTTTGATTCGTTTATATTTAGATGACTTGTTTCGTAAGTTTATTTTTAGTTCTCTTTTTTAATATTTATTATATTGCGGATTTATTTGATGTGTTCCTTTTTGCCCCATCTATTTTCATCTGCTTATTCTTTTTTGGTATTGTTTTTCCTCACATCATTCTACAACCACCAAGTGAGTAGCTGCGCAAAATTCAATTTTGTTCTGGAACCTCTCGATGATCATTAAAATTATTTTTTAAGAATATTTTTACTAACAGTTAAAAAAAAAAAGTTACCTTTTTTTGCTTTTCCTAAGTAGTTGCTGTGTACCAAGCATATATATATATAAATATTTATGTCTCAAAGAGCAAAGTTGCAGCTGAAGCAATAAGACAAATATAGTTTGCTGAGTTACTCCCGCATGTTGTGGTGCTGCTAATGGTTAGTTGCAATTTCAGGGGACAGACTCAACACATGAGTAGTGCTTTTCTCAAGTTCTATGCAAAGTAACATGTGCACTTTTATCCCTGTGCTGCGTGTTCATACCACTTCGCGCTCAATTGAGAGTAACGGGGGATTCCCCCAAATTACTAACAACGTATCAACCATGGAGGTTGCAGCATGGTTCATACTAAAATGGGCCATTTGTGCACACATTATTCATTTTTTTTTTTTTTTTTCCCCCTTGCTGTAGACGATTAGCTATGATGCCACGTTGACGAAGTGACCCCGAAGATAGGGACAAGAAATTAATGCGTCGTTGAATGCTACCCCGTGTGTTGTAGTGCTCATCGTACATTTTATTCTTTCACGATTTCACCATTTGACCCAGTATCCATTTCATCATTGTGCACATAACAGCACACGTGGAGGCCTCATCGAGATCTATATACGCCCCCTTACATTGGCGTAAGCTCAGAGTGATATCGTAAGGGCGATTTCAGGTACGTGGGGGGGGTATCCTTCGCATTGGATAAGCTTGCAATCACACGCACACAAACAATATACGAAGAGGACCACACGTACAACCGCACGCTTACGCTCACACCGAGACAAAAGAAATATGGAAGTGGACAAAATCAGAAGGAGCTCCATCAGGAGACACAAACTTTCCAGCGCAGACGACACATACGACAAACCGACAGCGAACAGCTCCATAAACAATGAGACCTGCAGCGACGAGGGCGAAATAGAGTTCGAAGGATGGGTGGAGTTTATAACGAAGAGTGAAAAAGAAGATAATGATAATGACGATACTCTGTGCGAAGAAAAGATTAGCAAGTCCTGTGGAAAAAGAGGAAGCACCATACATATATCGAGTTCTCCTGGTGTGTATACACATACGAGTAAAACAAAAAAGGGAGAAAAATATGTCAACAGTGGACAAACTACCGTTGCCAATACCAACGTCGTTGTTAATAATGAAGAGACATCAGGTTATGCTTATACGAATGCGAACTATATGAACAGGGGACCTGTGGCGACATTAAATGGCGGGGTGTTTTATGCGAATGGCAGTAATCCTACTACATACCCATTAATTATTAACACGCAGAAGACAACGGATAACACAATGAATGTGCTGAACCCCAATTATGTGGATCCATCTCCTCCAGTTGTTTTGAAGAATCAACAAATAATTCCCCAGCTGTATATTAGGCAGCCGCCAACAGTGGTGGTAACAAATGAACCTCGTCCCCCCCTAGTGATAAACCCCCCACCAGCTAACATCGTTTTTAAAAATAAAGCCCCGCAACCTATATATGTAAATAGTACAAGGCCAAATATCATCATTAAAAATGATCCAGCAGTTGTACAGAACCCAATTGATATGGATTCTATGCCTATCCAGCTAGATGTCCCCCTGGAAAATACATCTACAACAATTACAGAGTCGATAAAATATCCCTGTACAGTTAATCTCAAGAATGAACCCATCAGGGATAACGGAAGTTGCTTTTTTAACACAAGTGTAAATACTACCTCCACAGGGTTAGTGCCAACAGGCAATATGATCCAGATAGATAATTCGCCAGTAGGCCCTATTACGCAACAAATTGTTCCAAATGTGTATATGATGAATGAGCATGGGCAGCTTCAGGGAGGCGTACAAACACAACAGGGTGCCATCTATACAGTAACTCCAGGGGGTACCATAATACAAACACAGCAGTCCCCACCAAGCCCTATATACAGTATGTATGAACCGAATGTTTACCAGTGCGTGCAGCCAAGTTACGCGCAGGTCATAGGAGCTCAGCCTGAGCAGTGCAGTGCTGGTGGGACCTTGCTGAACCATCCCGTGCAAATGGCACCAGGGCAACACGTGCACGCGATGTCCGCGCAGAATATGCAGGCAAGCACCCAGCCACAAGTGCACCTAACAGGAGGAGTGCAATATTACCAAGGGTATAGCAATGCCCAACCTGCCATGACGTACGAGAAAGTGTGCTCTCAGCAAGTAGCTCAACCAGCATATGGGAATGCAACACCTCAGTATGTTCACCAGAGCTATATGCAAACGAATCCAATGATGCAGGAACAGATGGTGTCCCAGACTGCAACGAGAAGATCATCCTTTGTTCCTAATAACAACTTAGCGCAAGGGGGACACCGAGTTATAAGGTACAGTCATAATGTAGGCCAACCTGTTAATGTAAATAAAATTCCCTTGCAGCATCAGACATCATCGGCCTCCAGTGAATTTCTACCTTCTTGTGGATCCGTCGGTTGCGGAGCCTCGAATACTAAACCGATGCAGGCACGTAACGTGAGGAGTCACAGTTATGCACATCCCCAAGTACACGGGACAATGCAGGCCCTTCCAAAGAAGGTCCAAATAATGGCTCGCCCTATGCACGATCAGAACCTCCGAGGGCATAATTAAACGAACAAGTGGTGGTGCGCTGGTGCACCCCTGAGGATCTACCTGTGTGCCAGCGTAACTGCATATGCGCATGTGCCGTGCTTATGCGAACTGTTGTGACAGGTACGTTTATCTGTCTCGTCGAATGCCCACCTGTGTTTGATTGCTGCCACGCCGAACCTTCCACTATAACAATTTTTTTTTTTTTTTTTTATTCCTTCTTGTTTGTATCTTGTCCCAGTTTGTCAATTTTTTCATGCCCATGGCGAAGTCTACATTAAGACAATCCTTTCATCCGCCGCATTTTAATGAGAGATCTTTTAAGAAATGACTTAACCCATATATTAGGCATACGCTGCCGTAATGTATGCATCAATATCGGTTGGTAAATGATACCACGTTTACTCAGTCAAGAACAGCATTGCACGTGCGTCATCATGTAGGAAATAACTCCGCGACACCGTTTGGGTGAGGTTATTTTATGCTAGGGATTGGGTGCGGAGATGTGTCACCACAAGGTGCTCGACGTATTCAAATGCTGTGTTAAAATGTGTGCAGCATAATTACAGTCAGTGGTTATGGAGACCTCGACCTAAGAGTCGGACATTACAGGAGTGTAGCTCTATAAGGATTGTGTCTCCGAGACACTATAGATGGATCAGGGAAATAAAGCAAATTTTAGAAAATGTAGGAATGTTCAAAAAAAAAAAAAAGAGGGTAACCTTCGCAGAAAGAAATGGACACAAACGGCGTTCAAATGAGACGTAAAAAATTAAACATAAAAAATAAAACGTAAAAAATAAAACGTAAAAATTAAACCTAAAAATTAAACGTAAAAAGTAAACATAAAAATTAAACGTAAAAAAGGGAACGTAAAAATTAAAACGTAAGGTACAGAAAGAAACAGAGCAGCACACCACGTACGATTCGCCTCTCTAACTATGCAACACTTCTACGAACAGAACGCATAACTAAACACTTGCGCGAGTGTACATGGCTATATAACTGTTCAACACAAATTGTTTAAGGAGAAAAATATGGAACAAGGGCGGTGGAACGGGCAAGAATAGAGAGTAAAAAGAAAAATGTACCTCGCATTTGTAAACGAACATGCATGCGTTAAGAAGTTTTAATGTGTTGTTCTTACAATACAGGAACGAGAAAAATACACACAGGATGGAGGAAGCCGTAGGAAGGTGGAGACTGTGGACGATTTGAGCAATTATGTATTCGGTGCGTACGTGGAATGAGGAACTGTGCAGGTCGTGCAAAACAGGTACCTCGCCTTTTTTTTTTTTCTTCTTCATGTATTTCTCCTGATGACACTACAATTTAAGGCCATTGTGAATAGACCACTGATGAGGCAACAAATGTGGAAAACGTCGTGGAACCCGATAACGCCTACGGAAATTATGCAAAAGGGGAGAAGGGAAGGGTAAAGATGAAGTGCACATATTGACGCGTACTTGGAAATACTGCAGGACTGCATTTGTTCACATGCATTTGTAAAGACAACACAGGAGCTCATGTGTCGTTACCTTTAATGGGGTTAGGCTTCTTCATGGAATACGCAACGGCCCCTAGGCAGTAGAGCGCGGCCAAAAGAAAGAAAAACGTGATTTCCTTGGCCATGAGGCCCATTATATAGTCCTTCAAAAATAAGGCATGCAGGAACCCAGCTATGACATAAGTACAGGCCCGCGTAATCCTATTTCCCGTGCTAAAGCGGCTGAAGAATATGAATAAGCATCCAAACAGGGACGTCAGCCCTTGTAATATAATATAGTATAAAAATTGTATCTTGTTAAAAATCAGTGCTGGTACTGGTAAACAGGATCCACTAATCATTAGAAAAATGCCCATGTGATCAATCTTCTCAATCAAGAAATATAACTCAGGTTTCCATTCAAAATTGTGGAGCAGGAAGGAAGCGAAAAAATTAAAAAACATACATGAGGCTGCAATGGAGGTAAAAATTTTTGCCCTTAATGTTTTCGATATGAGCAGCATGTAGGTAATCCAGATGGGGGAAGTAAGTACTAACAATAAATGGATCTTTCCTTGAAACATTGTTTTTACTTTCCGTTCCATATAATTAATTAACATAAGTTTATTTATTTTTTTTTCATTAAACAGTTCTACTATCTGTTTGTCATTTGGGCATAGAATGCTCGACTGCATGAATTCCTTTATTGTCTCATCAGTTATGGTTGTCGTTCCACTCACATCGAAGATGTCCATATTCTGATACTTCTCCTTCAAATAATTTAGGGCCCTTTTACACGAATTTTCGGTCACGCTGTTGCTTATGGCATCCATTTTGTTTTTTCCTTTTTGTATCAAGCGTGGTTAAGTTTGGACGCGCGGCGGCTATATAACGTATATGTCTCCTCTATTGTATTCCCTCCGCTGACTTTGTGGTTCTGACTTTTTCCGTAACCGTGGCGTTGACCTTCCTGCTGACTCTTTGTACGCCTCTTATATTTACATTTTTTTTTCTTTTTTTTTTCCTGTAGGTTCTTGTATTGGCACTATTTACCGAATACAGAAAACGACTATTATATTTAGTCTTATATCAGTATGTTCTTTTTTTCTTTTTTTTTTTTTTTTTTTTTATATTCAGTCTTGTTGTTTTGTGCATTGAATTTTTGAATTTTGTTTTCGCAACATCAATTGCATCGTTTTTTTTTTTTTTTTTTTCCAATTCTGCGCGGTGCGATTTTGCTGCGCGCTTCACAGGGTTTTCATTACTAATTTAAGGCTTGGCTCGAGGGGA
>NW_012192618.1:236664-241035 GCF_000956335.1 Plasmodium fragile | reverse complement strand
GCCAAAACATCAGCTCCAAGTTCAGCTACCCCCACTGCGTGAACAACATAGACTCCTGCCACCAGTACATACAAAACTTCAAACTATTCATTCACGATTATTTTGTGGACAAATTTTTAAAAGATAAAAAAAAAAAAAAAGAAAAAGAAAAGCAAAATTATCTCCTCATGTTTACCAACTCGTTTGCCAATTACGACAACCTACTTAGCGACTTTGAAAATCTGAGTATTGAGAATTGTAAAAATCTTTTGAACATGTTGAAGGTGCACTTTGTTGGGCAGCTGGTCATCATCGAGAGCGTGAACTTCGATATAACGAGTGAGCAGTACGCCTACTACCAGCTCAACGACCCCTACATTAACGCCTTGGTCAGCCGGATGAAGCTGATCGCTTACCACATCTCGCTGTACTTCAACCAGAACATCTTTCAAATATGTGTGGGCTTGCTGGCTGAGAAGGTGCGTCAACACGTCCGTGCATGCGTGCGTCAGCACATCGGTGCATACATTTGCGCGGCATTTTCGTGTACACCCCCTGCGACGTTGCCAAGTCGGCCACTGCCCCCCCGACACACATATATTCATTCATGCGCGATGTAATTTCCCCCCCCTTACAGATCTGCAAATATATCGAGCGGATCGTGCGCACGAAGAAATTTAGCCTGTACGGTTGCGTCCAATTAGACAACGACATCAGGAACCTCATGCTGTTCTTCACATCCCTCACCAGCATCAACGTGAAGAAGGAGTTTACCAAGTTGCTGGAAATGTGCGAACTACTAAACATAAACGATTTGCAAGACTTTAAGGATTTCTACGACGAAAATAAAAACAATTTGAGTGCCAGTGAGGTGGAGGACATCATTTCAATGCGCATTGACATTTCGGAGGAGCTCCTGGGGGCGATGAAGCTGTACATGAATTGGGGCGCGACGTAAGATGTATGTGTAGCCCCCCCATCGGAGAATGGCACAAGCAGAGGATGGCAGCAATGGAGGGAAAAAGCGCATCAGTTGTATATGAGTATAAAAAAAAAGGTCACCAGTGAGGAGCTACGTGGAGGGGGGGATAACCGTGGGACAGCGACTCCTACGAAGGAACAGAAGACGGACGGAATCCTCCCCGTGCGCCCCACCTATCTGACGAAATTACACTCAAAAAAAAAAAATAATAAATAGCCAAATAGACTTCTCTGTGCGAGTTTTTTTTTTTTTTTTTTTTGTGTGCATTATTTTTAAAAAAGTTAGCACTACTGTGTCCCAGTGGGGAAGAAAAAAAAAATAAAAAAAAATAAAAACGACTGGTAGCATGACAACAAATGATAAAAAACCCTAGGGGAACGCATCCCTGTGGGGGAAGCATAGAGCGGCCCTCCTACCAAGGGCATCTACTTTTGTACTTCTTTCTGTAGCCATAATTTCTCCTGTGTATTATTTCCATTTTGATTGCCATTCCTTCGATTTCTGACCCTGCAAGGGAGAAATGAGGAAAAAAAAAAAAAACAAAAAAAAAAATTACAACAGTTATGCGCATTGCGAAAAGGATGTGTGTGTATTTTTCCCCCTTTTTTAAAGGAAGTTTCCTCCTCTTCCATCCCCCAGCTAACCGTCGTATTTGTCTATGGCCTGCTGCGCGTCGTTGATGTTTTCGAAAACGCACACGCCTGTGCCCTGAGTGAAGGAAAAAAAGAGGCATGTGGGTCAGCGATGTCTTATTGGAAACACACATGTTCACAAAAGGGGAGAAGAGCATATGCGAAGGGGGAGGGAGGAGGCAGCCCCCGTTGTTGGCCCCTCTTCCATTTTCATCAATGCAAATTACATCCGATCTATCCGTGTGGTCGTAGTTTATCCAGGCATTCACAACTGTGCACACGTTGCTAAACAGTTCCTGCAAGAGGGGGGGTTAGAGCAGAGTGTCAAGGAGGGGACATAAATGGCCATGTGACGCAAGCACATCGGCGTGTACGGCAACAATGCGATCACAGATATGCATGCACATGCATCCCCAGATTGGCGCGGGAACTACGGTCATCCCTATGGCCAACGCCAATGAGAAGACGTCAGGGCTGATGGTGTACCACTAAGTCGTTCTTCGAGATGGTGTAGTCCAGGTTTGAGATTTTCACGCGCACATGGCTGTCCCGCTCGTCGTGGTTCTTCCAGGGGAAAAGGAAAAAAAAAAAAAAAAGCACAAATAATGGAGGACAGTGGTGAGAGTGATGAGCGTCATGTGCGCGATGAGCGCGTGTCGAATGTCGCTGGTGAAGTGGTCCGCCTTGTCATTTTTCCTTTCCAGCGTCACTTATAGGTGCACGCATGCACGTGAGCGTATCTGTACCTGGTAGGCATTCCTGTTGTTATACTTGTTTATTCTGTTGTGGTGAGGGTTCGTCTTGTATTCGTCGTTCTACGGGAGGGGAAATGCGCGGAGCAGTGTTGATCTCGCTCATATCGTTAATCTCGTTAACCCGTTGGTTGCATTCGCCACACGGGGTGTAGACAGGAAGATGCCTCCCTAAATTGGGGCTGCGGGCCCGTGGCCCCGTCTCTAACTCCCCTCTAAGTGAGTCATTACTCGAGAGTTGTTATAACTGCCGTATTTCCTATGGTAGTGTTTTCGGTGATGATAACCGTCTAATGGGGGGGGTGAAAAAAAAAAAAAAAAGGAGGAATGCTATTTGCTGTGCGCAGATGGTAGGAGCTATCGCTTCGTTGGAGGGTGTTTATTGACCGGCGGGGCCTTGTCTGCATCATGCGTTTCATCCGCTCCACCGATGATCTCTCTAGTCCATTTCTCTCTCATCCTCGTGAAAGGTACCATTATTGTATTTCCTAAATTCCCTCATTGTGTCAATTCACAATGTTATTCCTTGGTCACACAAAAAAAAAAAAAAAAAAAAAAAAGAAAACAGGAAAATTATGTCTCCATAAAATTATGCGCATTCATACGGGTAACAAAAACTGATGGGCATTGTTTAACTTTTTTCTCACGTGTGGCATCATTGTTTACATTTGCTACTAAGAGTGTTCGCAATTATTTTGTGTTGAAGTGATTACGATGTTGATATGGGTTAGAGGGTAAGGCGACGCACTTCGTCCTCCATGGGCATGTTATATTTTAAGCTATATGTATGTGGGAGACTCCAATTAGGGCAACTCCTAATTGCATGCGGCCAACGTGATACTTGTACGCAGTTTTATGAATGCTTGTAATAATTGAAGAAGGCGACCCCAGGCGGGGGTGCTGTATGCTCAAGTGCGCTACGCGCTTAGGTAACCACATAAGGACCATGATTCATCCATCAGTATACATCTCTGCAAACGAGGAAATAAGAAAAAAAAAAAAAAAAAAAAAAAAACAAAACCTACACTAGAGTACCACGTGACAGGTGATGAAATTTTGCATGATGCATAATTTTTTGAGCGAACTTTCTCACATAAACGAATCGACAAACGAAAGGTAGAAAGTGCCGCCACGCATTAATGTCAACAGGGGATGTCATCCAGGCGGTAAACCCCACGCATGTTGAAGAGCTATGAACCTCCAACCCAATTGCGCGTAGCTAGCGAATCGGGGTTTATCCCTTTTTGCGCCTATTTAGACCCCGCTGTTATTTGACACCCTGGTTGCAACCGTTGATCGGTTAACGCGCAAAGGGGAAGCTGGAGAATCCCACCAAGTGGCACAGCAGTCGCGGTGTGGCAGTTGCGGTGTGGCAGTTGCGGTGTGGCAGTTGCGGTGTAGCAGTGGCCGTGTAGCAGTAGCCGCGTAGCAGTCACCACGAATGAATAACTGCCGCAACCATGAAGAAAAAAAAAGTCGTCAAGCTGAAGGAGGAATACGTGCCTAAAGGGAACTACTGTAAAATTACATAAGCATATATTAAACACGAAAAAGTGATGTGGTGGAATTTTTTTGGGGGGATGCCAAAAGAGACGGGGAGAAAATTCCTATCGGTTCAAGTCCAAAGCATCACACCCCCGTTTTCGTGTGAGAATGTGATTAAAATGTGTTCAACCGCCACAGAGTGATGCTTGTACCCCTCCCATTCACAGCGATTGTTATACTTTTGTACGTACACGCACACGTACTTGTGCATGTAGACACATACATATTTACCCATGTGAATTTCCTCCTGCCCTCCACAGTTAGCAAAGATGCCCTGCTGACCAACATCTTCATGCAGAGCGCGGAGAACGTGCTGTCTGAAGTCGAGTCGAAGAATTCCCAACTGATAGTTAACTGCATAAACAAGTTGCATAAAAAAAATCTGCAAACGAAATTGAAGGCTATAAATGTAAGGAGAACCATTTTGGCTGTTTTTTTTTTTTTTTTTTTTTTTTTTTTTTTTTTTTTTTTTTTTTTTTTT
>NW_012192618.1:224491-236564 GCF_000956335.1 Plasmodium fragile | reverse complement strand
TTTTTTTTTTTTTTTTTTTTTTTTTTTTTTTTTTTTTTTTTTTTTTTTTTTTTTTTTTTTTTTTTTTTTTTTCCCAATTGTGTGTCATCTACCATAACTGCTCTCTACCCGTTACCTACCCGCAGGAACTAATTGTACACCTGAGCACGTACGACGAAGACGAAGTGAGCCACCTGTTCTCCTCCTTTGTCAGCGTGTACAAAAAGTTGATATATCACCCGAACTATGGCTTGAGGGAAAGTAGGAAGCTCGTTTGTCGTGTCGTCGTTTCATGTCGCACTGTATAGCAGCCACGTCGCAATTTCAACCACATCGCTCCCCCCTTTTCGCAGACCTAAACCTGTGCCTGAAGTTGTTCATAGTAAAAGTTAAGACCAAGATCAAGGCCCACCTCAGTGTGTTCCTGCCGCCACTCTTTGTGTCCCTCTTCGACTACAGCAAAAATGTAAGGCAAGCGCGTTCCAGGAGGAGCCGTCCATGGGTGTGCTTATCGCGCTAGCAGCACGCCGCGTTATAAGCACGCCGCGTTATAAGCACACCGCGTTACAAGCACACTGTTACTTCTTCCCCCCCCCCCTACAGGTAAAACACATCGCGGGAGAAATTCTGCTCATCATTTTCCCCCCCAAAGGGAAGACCCAAGAATCGGGGGCGGTGGAAGACCCAGTCAGGCAGCCTCCAGTAAAGGCAAAAAAAACGAAACCGGGAAAGATACGCCTACAGGAGGAACTCAAGCTTTACGGAGTGATAAAAAATTTGAAGGTCAATTTGACTAACCTGTATAACTGCCTCAAGTATGTTGGAGGTCCCCTCTGTGAGGAAGTCACGAAAAACTTGAACAACAAAAAGAACGACGAGGATTACGATTATGGTGTGTACCTGTTCAACGTGGTTTGTTTTTATCCATCCCTTTTGTACATGCTGGTGAGAATTGCCAAGGGGTGTGACGACCAGGGGGGGAACGAGAAGCGCCCCGTGGAGGACAACGATACAACGGCCTCACCAAACCGTAACGACGTCAACTCAGTGAAGCAGTTCATTCGAACGGAATTCCCCACCTTCGCCAGCACGTTCAGCCTCTTCTTCGATGCAGTAAACTCAATTTACAAAGAAAGCAAAGACAATGAACGAGTAAAGAAAATGCTCTTCCTGGCTGTCTACAACATTATATACTTGCTGAAAAAGTATAAATTAAATTACTCCGATTTTGGTGAAGAAAAAACAAACACAGAAATCTTCAATTACATATCTTCTGTCATCAGCAACAGAGATGAGTATATCCTGAAACATATAAATCACTTGTTGCTTTTGTATTTTTTTTCAGCAAATAAAAAAATGATTAACGAGAATTTATTAAAATGTTATTTGTCCCTAATTAAGCAAAACAAAATTATGAAGAACGAAATTTTTAATTATAACATTTCTTTATTCATCTTCATATTTGAGAAGAATGATATTCGAGATTTTTTTTTTTTTTTTTTTTTATATTTTTGTTTTTACTGCTACAGCACGGCATGTCATCTTCGCTGGTTGTTTATTACGACTTGTTACACCATTTGCTTGGCTACTTCACGGGGGAAGAGACAACCCATGTGGGGAGCAGCCTCAGCGAAAGGAAAGATACAGGTACCCCTTACTCCCTTGCCGAATATGACTGCTACACAGTGCTAAGTGAACACATCTTGCACCTCCCATTAGAGACAATCCTTGCTCAAAAAATTGGCGTACCTTATAAATGCTCATTCGTGAAGGAACAGCATCTTTATGAGGCTCTGTCGAATATATACTACTGCCAGAAGAAGAAGCCAAGTAAGGACGGTAAGGATAAGGATCAGTTTGAAGAATTAAAGAGGAAAATAATTGCCGACAAGTTGGAGGATGCTACCTTCATCCGTACCTACATCAACTTTCTCAAGTCACCCAGATGTACAAACACAATGATTCTAAGTTGTTTGCACATGCTCAATGTGTACACGAGAGACCTGGCGAAGGAGTTGGGGAGAGGTGATACGATGAACAGTGAAGCACTTCTTAGTCGGTCTGGAAGTTCCCCCCAGTGTGGTGGAAGCCTTAGCGGAAGGCACAAATATCACGAAGCGGTTGATTTCATTTTGAACCTTCTAACAGAACTGAAAGGGGTGGTGTTTTTACGAGGGGATGAAGTGGACAGCCCAGGAGATGTAGCTAACCAAAGTAATGCCTCTGTCAGGATAGCCTTCATTCACACTTTGAAGTGCACCTTCAAAATCGCTTGCCTGATGGTGGAGGAAAGAAATTACGGTGCCTCTGGTATGGTGAAGAAGCATTGGGGGCTGTTGGAGTATCTCTTAGCGCAGGGGGAAGTGGAGGATGAAGAGGTTTCGCTGGAACGGGTGTTCTGCGTGTTCATGGACTTTATGAAATGGGGCAAAAGTGGGGACAGAGAAAAGGAGAACCTTTCAGACGGGGCAACCCATGGGGGAGACGCCCTGTTCAGCTCCCTCGACGTCACTCTGAACCTCTTGGCGTTCATTTGCTCCAAGGGGGGCAAGTCGTGCGATGCCCTGGCCAAGTCCCTCCAGGAGGTAAGCGTGCGGGAGGTGAAATATTCCCCATTTACCACTTTCCATTGTGGTATATATGTGTGCCCCCCTGTTTACATGCATATAGAGAGGAACTAATCTGTACATGCTTTTTTTTTAATGTCATTTTCCCCCCCTCCCTTTCAGGCACTTCTTGGAGGATCTCCAACTAAAGACACTGTTGAGAAGCAGCTGACCATCTGCGTGAAGCTGATCAATTTTATGAGGAAGGAGCGCACAAAATTTTTCGACCTCTCGGAGACTGCCCTGCAAATATACAATTACTACCTCCTGCAGGGTGTGAGGGGTGGAGGTGCTTCCCCTTTTGAGGACAATCGCAAGGATTGTGATGGCCGCCATGGTCTGGAGTGTGCACCACTGAAGGCGTTTTACGCCGCCGTGCAGTGGGACGCAGAAGACCATCTCGACCTCTTTGGAGAGCAGTTCTACCAAGGTGTGTTCCATTCGTATTGGACAAAAATGAATTTGAGTAGAACCCTCCCGGATGAAGATTTTTCTTTGTTCTTTTTCTCCTACTATGTAATGAGAACGAGGAAGGAGACTAGCCCCCCACTGGACGATGTCCACCTACATTTGTTATTTGCAATTCTCTTAAATGTGAAAGACCAACATGTAGAGAGACACATGAAGGAATTGTTCGTGTCGTCAAAACTGAGTAAGGATAGTACATTCTCCTGCCTGCAAGTGATGCGGGATGTGTACAAGTGGTGTATGCAAAACGATGAAGAGGACAGAAGGGGGAAGATGTTGTGGTCCCACTCCTTCACTTCCACCATGAACCTGTGTAAGGATGACTATGATGAAAGCGAAAGTGACGACATGAGTGAAGTGGCCGAGGGGGACAATTTCAACGTTGGCCTACTTGTGAGTAACTCTTTGGTCAGGCTAACCTACATTGGTGAGGAGGAGGAAGAAGAGAACACGAACACCGCACTGGATAGCAGCGAGTTGAAGAGGGAAGACGAGGAGCGTCCCACAAAAGGAAGTGTTCGAGAAGAGAGCAGTAGAGAAGGATTCTTATCGTTACGCAAAAGGGATATCCTGAATCCGCGATTCATAGAACGACTGCTAAGTGTGTACAAGCTGTATTACCAAGTGGAGTGTTTTTCCATTGGCCACTTGAAGGAATTCACCATGCTATGTTTTGACGTGACCACTCCAGGGGCAAGTGAGGAAAAGTCCCTGAAGGAGTCATACAAGAATCAAGCATTATACCGATTCTGCAATTTCTACCATTTCGCCTATGCCAACATAAAAAATAAATTTTTGTTCTATCACATCGTCTGCTTGAAAGATAAGATACAAACAAGTGAGGGAGACGAAATGGGGATGCTGGATCTGCTCATTTATGTGTTCAGGCAGCTGGGCGGGAATAAGAGCAGGAGGAAGAAGTCACATCCCCACCATGTGAGCATATCAGATGTCGTGTGCGTCATGAGACAGGTGAATAAATGGGACGTCTTCAACATCTGTAGGGACATCATAACGTGTCGTAGAGGCAGTGGGGGTCTTTCTGCAGAAGCGTTGAGGGAAGTCATTAGCGAGCTTGACAATTTTAAGGTGAAGAGCTTGTTCGACTTGCAAGTGAAGGTGTTCCTATTTGAGGAGTGTCTCTTATGCGGCGGCAGCGACGGTAGCGGCGGTAGCGGCGGTAGCGGCGGTAGCGGCGGCGATGGGGCAGAGGGAGGTGTTACCAGGGAAGATGCCCCCCACCGAGATGGCAAGCAGTATGAAGACGAAATGATCAAGCTGAAGGAGAGACTGCCGCGAGGTATGCACACCTACGTGGACAAGAACCTTGCCCTGAACGTGAAAGGAGAGCTACCTTGCTTAAACCTTCTGTACCACTTGATATGCATCAGTAGCAGATACGAAGATGTTAATCTGTTCGAGTGCGCTATCGTGAGGAGGAAAGTACTCCTAGGGTTGGCCCTGCAGTATGTTACTTGGACCAACTTTGATGTGTTCTTTTGTTGCCTCGGCTTTGTGAAGGGCGCCTTTCCGGGGGAATACATCCCCCCCGAGCGGGTCGACCTGCCCAAGGGAGTTTTACTGAGTGAAGTACCCCCGACTGAAGCACAGCCAAATGACGACCCCCCAAGTGACGCCCACCGTGTGGAGGAGGCCTTCTGTACCTTCCTCAGCACGGTAAAAAACTTCTACCGCAAGTTGCACGACGAGCAGAGCGCACTGCATAAGCAGAAATGGAGAACCCTAAATGAGACCCTGACGGGAAGTGGCATCGGTAGGAAGGGACCCCCCAACACAGTTAGAAGCAAACTAAAGGGACAAAAAAGCAAAGAGAAAAAAATTGAAAGCAAAAAAAGGGAGTCCCACCAATTACTACATTCAAAAATGGGCTTACACTTTCTAAAGTACATATATATGAAATGTGAAATGGAGAGCAAAACATATTTATTAACATTTAAGGACGTAAAGAAAATCACAGCTGATTTAATGAAGCTTGTTTATTTTATTATCTCCATTAGTTGCTGTGATGGTGGAGTAGTGGATTGTGAAATGGTGACGCTGGCTACACAAATGTTGAAGCTACTTATAAAGTTTCATGAGGAAAATGTCAAGTCGATTTACAAAATTTATTTATTCTCTCTTCCAGCTAGTATTACCAACTTTTGTGACTACCTCACGACAGATATTTTTCGCTTAAATGAAATGAAATTAAGTAGGTATGGGTTGACCAAGCTGATGAAGAAAGTGATGGACCTGTATGTAAACACTTATTACCTGTTCATCCTTTTTTCAAATGTGGAAAAATGCAGGGACAGTAACTTTTTTGTTGACAAAACGTTGAGTATTCTTCTTATGAATTGTCTTTTCTTCTCTGAGCTGCACAAGTTGAAAGGCTCTCACGTTTTTAAATTTTCCGTGATCAATTCCTTTTTGCACATAAATGAAGTGGGGAGGAATTTATTTTTGCTGTTCGCTGCGGGGGGCGGTGCTGATGGGCATGATTGTCGCGTCTTGGGGGTGGAGCCCGGCGCGGACGCTGCTGCGGATGCTGTAGCGGACTCTGCTGCACCAGGTGTGAGAAGCGATAACTGCGTTCGAAGTGACAACCTGTGTGACCCCGCTGAGGATAGCGATGAGGCCTTTTGGAGCGAGCCTAACGGAGGCCCTGCCAAAACAAAGAGCAAAGAATCCCCAGTGAAAGAAGCAAATGAGGTAAGAAAAAGGGGCCATCAAAACAGCAGCAGAGAGGACAGTCCCACGGTGAGCCCAACCAAGGTCATGCAAAATTGTCAAGAGGATGAACATGAGGATGACCAGAAAGCGGACACACCAGATAGATCTGATGGCACTCCAAACGATATTCCTCAATCTGTACATTTGTCTCCCCCAACGAACTTCACAAAGAGGGAAGAAAATTCAAAAAAAAGAATGAACCCCTTGCATGCTTTGAAAAACCAACTGAAGAACCCATCTCTCCTAATCGACCTTAACAAAAACATCATTGATCTGTATTCATTCGTCCTCGACTTAAATTATTTGAAGATCCTTCTCTCCATGTTAAACATATGTTTATCCCCTGAGTATTTTATTTACGAGCCAGAGTTGCACCAGCAGTTCATGGCCTTCGTGGAAAGTCACAATTTGTGTGTGGGTGATTTTTTGAGTGATATTAAGCGCGTCGGCCACATCCTTGAGGGGAGCACAACGAAGAACAAGTGGGAAGGCAGCTCATCCAGGAAGAATGAAATAGACAATCCTCCCTTCCACAACCAAGACAGAAAAAAGCTGTACATATTTCTGCTCGCCCTGCACCTTGTCCTGCGCCTCATAACGATTTACCCGAACGAGTGCATCACCATAACAAACGAAACGAAGCTACACGATATTGTGAACTTCAACAAAATTCTTTTTTCAAATATAATCATTGCAAAACAGCTGAACGAACTCAGTCAAATTTCTAGTGAGTACATTAACACCACATTCCAGTATGACCCCCTTACCAAGACACTAACATTTAAGTACAAGATAAAGGAAGACGACAGTGAGCAGTTCGAGGACGTCACTGCAAAGTTGACTTTGATCTTCCTGCCCAACTACCCGTTCTCGCACATGGTCATAAGTGACAGGATTGAGTCGTTGGGTAAGTCACAGTGAACGCCAGCACATACACTCACATAACTCCGCTGGGCATTTTTTTGGGGGGGGGGGGGGGGTACTTCCACAGTTTAAAAAATAAAATAATTTTTATGACGCCCCTTAACCGTGTGAGAGATATGTAAAAAAAAAAATTAATACGTATAACTCAATTTTTATCGCACCCATATTCGCTACTGCACACTTGTCACTCCATGTGAACCTCTTTCTCCCCCTCACATCATCCCCTGCAGACAAGAAGGCCCATGTGCACAACTCCATTAAGAGCATGTACAAGTATGCCCGGACAGGAAACATAAACGAGATGTTCGTAAAATTTGACAGCATTATGAATGGCTACTTTGAAAATAAATCCCAGTGCAACATCTGTTTCATGATTTTGTACGAGACGAAGACTTGCGACAAGGCCTGCTCCCAGTGCGGCACTTCCTACCATAGCTACTGCCTACACAAGTACGTTCTGTAGACACTTATCTTATCACTCGTTTTGCATGCCCCCTAATGCGTCTTCGCATTTTTATATCACATTTCCCTTTTACCTCTTTCCCACCCCCTTTTGTTTTTTCAGGTGGTTCCTGACGTCCCACAACACCAAGTGCCCATCGTGCCAAATGCAGTTCACCTAATGGACAGAAGAGCGCCCAGTTGGCGGTTATTCAGAAGTAATTTTAAAGACAACCGTTGTCCTCGATGACCAGGGCTTAATGTATACATGCCTTCATTTGAACTTTTTACACTCGATGTGATTTTGTACAATTCATAAACTTTTTCCCAACCTCGTTGAACGCTTTATTTGTATTTGTTTTTTAAAAAAAAAATTGACCATGTTAAAAAAGGACAGATGTGCGAGAGCAGGGGGGGGATAAGGGGGGTTGCCGCCTCGGGGGTAGCAGTGCGCACGGAGTTCGACACGTTTAATTTACACAAAAAAAAAAAAAAAAAAAAAATGGTGTGAAAGGATATGAAATGTGTTGAGATGCAGCTAAATGTGATGAGACGAAGCTAAATGTGGTGGAACGAAATGAGGGAGGGGGGGGGGAAGAGACACGCTGCGCGACGTGACGTGGGTGATCCACTTCGAATACCAAATTGACGACAGCGTAATTGCAGTTGTGCAGAAAACGAAAAAGGGGGAGGAAGGGAGGCAAAACGCCTCTCCTTTGTGTCAGAGCGCCAATTTTAAAAATAAAAAATGGAAAAAAAGAAATGAAACGATTCGTGTGTAGGTAAGTCGAATGGAGGAAACGTACCATCCGCGCGCACACACACATATATATATATACCGCTGCGTGTGGGGTGACTTGTTGCTGCTTTTGCGAACTAGGTGCCGGCTTGAAACAAGGTAGATGTTTCTGGACCGTTCGCATGGGCTGGGACGGCAATTGCATCATGCGTCATGCGCGGCCACTGTTCTGTTACATGCCGTGCTGCCCTTTCTCCTGGCAAGGTTAGCGGTGTGCCGCACAGATGGTGCCACATAATAACCCCTAGGTGAATCCGTGGAAGGTGGGCAGCGGGTGCGCGGCGGCCCTGTTGGTGGTGGTGGCGGACTTGAAGTGGTCCTTGCGTCGGTGCTTCTTCCTATCAGGGGAGGAAAAGTCTGGAATGGAGAGGTTCCGCTTGACGCGCATGGATGTGGCCAACTCGTAAGATGTCTCAGGGTTGACAGCATGGTAGCTAGATCGGTTGAATTTCCTTCTCTTAGAGCATGTAGGAGGAGGAGTGACATAATTGGTGCTATCGTCATAAAAGGACATTTCTTCCTTGGCCTCAATGACATTCTTTTCCTTCATATCATTTAGCACCTTAATACTAGCTCGCTTAATAAAGCCATTGGCATTTTTATCGTCCTTGGCGTACTGGTCAGAAAAAATAGCAAAAGATCTTCTGCCACTTTTTTTATATCCCCCCAAATTTTTAAAGGTGTCATTTATAAGCTTAAAAATTATTTTTCCATGCCTATCATTGGACTTACATAAAAAGTGAGATATCATGGTGGTGGTTAGAAGATTCTTTTTCTTCTGTTCAATTTCTCGAAATGTTTTTATTCCAATATAATATTTTAAGCAATGTACATACCAATTATACACTCCTATTCCATCGAGGTTATCAAAACGTATGTCTGAAAACCATGGGTGTGAAAGCGCGTCTGCTGCTGTGATTCTATCATTTGGGTTATACTTTAACATTTTTACAAGGAGGTCTATACCCAACTCATCTATCCTACCATTGGTGATAACATTCAATGCATCCTTTTTGTTTTTTATATTAACATTGAAGAAATCTTCTTTAAGAGGATAAAATCGAGAGTCACTAAAAAATTCTAACTCTTCATTGTTTGGCTTGCCCAATGAATTCACAATTCGTATGATCAGATCAAATTCTGTCACGCCTCTGAATAATGGTCTGCCTATAATGAGTTCGCAGATGATGCAGGCTGCTGACCAAATGTCAACATTCAGTCCGTATTGAAAATCTTTGTTGTTGTAGTAGTCGTCTTCTTCAATTCCCCTGAGACGTGCCCTCTCCCTCTTTCTCTGTGTGCCTTTATCCCCTTCCGCTACTTTTTCCCGCTGCCTAATCTTCTTCTTATTCTTATCCGTCTTATCCCCCTTACCCCTCATATCGTTTGCATGGGCGTGTGCGTGACCACTTTTGTTTCCACCGCCCGTGCCCCTGTCCGTCGTGCACGCAGCGCTCGCCGCGTGGGTTCTACTGTTACCGCTGCTGTCGATACCTCTAGTGGAGGGGGCGCGAGAAGGGTACGGAGCGCTGGAATGAAGAGCACTTGCATTGGGATGATTCGCATGAGACAAATTGGCATATGTGGACAAGCCATTTGTTGGTGGTTTGACCTTTCCCTTTCCCTTGGCGCGCCCCTTTTTCCCCTTAGCCATCTCAAACTTAGAAAGTAACACTTCCAGAGGACGGTAATAAATGGTACACACAGTGGGAGTCATGTCTCCATCATTTTTTAACTCCCTGCACAACCCCAAGTCCCCAATCTTAAGCAAAAATTTACGATTAGCTGTTTGCTGCAACATGACATTTTCAGGTTTCAAATCTCTGTGGCACATTTTATTATTGTGTAGATAAGCAAGTCCATTTAACAGTTGAAAGGATAACCACTTGGCTTCCTTCAAACTTAGGCCCGCCTGGTCATCAGTGATTTTCGTTTTCTGAATGAGCCTCTTCAAATCTCCCGCATCACAGTACTCATACGCAGCAAAAATAAATTTTTGGTCCGCAGCCAAAGGAGTCATATCCAATTTTTTAGAGTGCTGAAAATTAGAAGCATGGTGTTGTAGAATCTGCCGATTAATATACTCACTGATGCATTTTTGCCTGTCAATTGTAACGTCTATGAGTCTTAAGATGTTTGGGTGCCTTCCAATATTTTTTAAACAACTCAATTCCCTCAAGGTTGTGCAACTAATCCCTTCTTCATTTATCGTTTTCAAATCGTCACGAAAAAATTTTATCGCGTAAATGTTTTTTCTGAAGAAGACGAACTCGTCCGTGTAGTAGTCGTATGGCAGGTAATTTGTATTTTGGTAGAGGTCGTTGTTGTTGCTGTTATTGTACTTTATAACCTTCCCTTTGTACACATCTCCGTAGGTCCCGCCCCCCAGCTTCTCCTCCAGCGACACCGTCGAGTATATATTGTTGAAATATATTTTGCACTTTGTCAGCGTTATGCCGTACATGGTGGGCGTGCTGGGGTGGGCAGGAGGGACAAGTGGGCGTGCGTACAGCCGTTACGCATACATACATACACATACATATGTATATATGTACATATGTACATGTGTGATACCCAAGAGAGTAACGAACAGAGTGTGGTCATCCACCTAGCAGACCGCTTCGTTTGGCTCTCCTATCGAACCACTTCACTGCGGTGTCCCTTGTCCAGCCGTCTGCCTAGCCGTTCTCCCAACCGTCTGCCCAACCGTTTGCCTAACCGTTCTCCCAACCGTCTGCCCAACCGTTTGCCTAACCGTTTTCACAACCGCTTCCTCAACCTCGTCAGTGCAAAGCAAGGGGTGGGGTGTAAATCACTACCGTTAAGCCATAAGTATACAGCGGCGCTACGCGTCCACCGTTTATTTGGCTCCCTGCTGAGGAGAGCACTTACCCAAATGCTGCACGCACAAGTGGAAGGTGTATAAGAATAAGGAGGAAGTGAAGGGTGCAGGGGTGTAAAGCTCTGCCAACGAGTATGCTTTCCTGTCCCCCTTCTTGTTGGAACGAACATCCCAGGGTTGGCGAACGCAGAGCACAGAGGTCTTAGCTCGTGGGGGGGGGAGGTGTGCTTGGTGGTTAGTGGTTGTGAGGGGCGATTGGTCAGTGAGGCTTCTCAAATGGAGCTTCTCAAGTGCAGCTTCTCAAGTGGAACATGCCGAGTAACTCCTCACAGTATGGTTGGCTTGGCTGAGGTGTGTAAATTTTACCCTGGGAACCCTTGGAACGAAGAGAGTTCGCGTTGCATGCACTTGGGCGTGTGTAAGTGGCGCGGGGTGTGTGCGTGCTTTTTTTGCGCGTGTGTAAAAAAAGGGTGGGGAATTCGCGAGATGTGTCAACGTGTGTAAGGGATCAGCACACGTGCGGGGCCAATCTTGAGTGTGCTTTTCTTCCCCTCTCTCCCACCCCGCATGCACCTACCCGTGTGTAAGCTCGAAAAGGGACGCACACTCGAGGAAACCTCTGGGATCCACTCAAAACGCACTTTTAACGAATTGCCAGAATAACGGAAAAGCATTTTTCAAACTGCCATTCTCTCATTTGACATGGGCTTAAATGAGACCAAAGGGGAAAAAAAAAAAAAAAAAAAAAAAAGCACTGAAATAGACAAAGTGTAACTCAATAGAAGTTTTATTTATCGAACGAAAAAACAAAAAGCACAAAAAAAGGAATTTCAAATTGGTACTACATTTCAATATATTAAAATGGGATTGAAGTGGGAGAGGGGGAAAAAAAAAGGGAGAGAAAAAGGCAAAGATCCATATTTATAAGTGCGGTGCGCCAAGTGTGTTGCGACAAGCACGGTGCGTCAAACGCCATGTGACATGCGCGATGTGTAGCAAAAGAAAACAAAAACAAGCAAGTGTTCTTTGGAGCAAAATCCCCAGCGCGCAAACTTAACAAAGGTATTATCGACAAAACCAGGGAAAAAAAAAAAAAAAAAAAAAAAAAAAAAGACTACGAATAATGAGCAACCGCAGGAAGTGCTACAAATCACACAACCCATTTTCCATTTTACTAATGAGCAACAAAAAGGAGGAAAGTTTAATCAATTTTATCTCATTCAAAAAATTTATGGACAGATATAATCAGTGTTTTTTTTTTTTTTTTTTTTTTTTTTTTTT
>NW_012192618.1:203728-223776 GCF_000956335.1 Plasmodium fragile | reverse complement strand
TTCAATATATTAAAATGGGATTGAAGTGGGAGAGGGGGAAAAAAAAAGGGAGAGAAAAAGGCAAAGATCCATATTTATAAGTGCGGTGCGCCAAGTGTGTTGCGACAAGCACGGTGCGTCAAACGCCATGTGACATGCGCGATGTGTAGCAAAAGAAAACAAAAACAAGCAAGTGTTCTTTGGAGCAAAATCCCCAGCGCGCAAACTTAACAAAGGTATTATCGACAAAACCAGGGAAAAAAGAAAAAAAAAAAAAAAAAAAAAGACTACGTCAAATGAGCATCCGCCGGACGTGCTACATATCACACTTCCCATTTTCCATTTTACTAATGAGCAACAAAAAGGAGGAAAGTTTAATCAATTTTATCTCATTCAAAAAATTTATGGACAGATATAATCAGTGTTTTTTTTTTTTTTTTTTTTTTTTTTTTTTCAAAGTGCCGCTGATGGCTAACCCCATTTGCTGGATGACCTACGAAACGTATCGCCTGGGGCTCAACGATGTAGAGAAAGACTTACAAAAAAAAAAAAAAAAGAGTCATTCTCCGGGACCCCTCTAATATGTAACATGTGGATCCCAACCAATGTCACCATTGTTTCCTCAACGGTGTTAACCTGGTGAAGGGCATTTTCTCCCCATGGGTGTATATGTGCAGATTATTATTGGAACAATGAAGAAGTGTGAATTGTATTGCAGCGGGGGGTAGAACAGATATATTATACGCAACATAACGACGCGTCTACATGGGTGTATTTTTTAATTTTCGACCAGGAAAGCTTCTCTGTGTATCATTCGCAGGTTTTTCCTACCGTATGGGAGGTCCTCGCGTGTTTTGTTCCCACTCCCCTTTCGCTTCTTTTTTTTTTCTTAGGAGAAATCCTCCATCACACGATTTTTGCTCTCCCCCCCGTGGGCAAAAGAACAAAACGAGGCTTGTATTATAATTTTATGTTTCCGCCTCAGTTACCACTTTGCACCACAAATGGCTGGCCAAACATGTGTGTGCAAAGATGTGAGGTGTACGTTGTACAATTCTCTTGTGAAAAATTTTGAAGGAACAACGGAGAGAGGGAAATTTATATCAACATTGGTAACCGCTTGAGTTTGTGTTTCACTGGGAATGCAACACGTATGAAGGGTGGGTTGCATCGGTGGGCATACATCCACCGCGTAGACTTCCGCTTGAACGATGCGTGAGGGATGCAGCATTGTGCCATGCGTTGTTCGCTACATCGGGGGACCACTTCACAGCAACTTATGCGTAGCAACTTATGCGCAGCAACTTATGCGCAGCAACTTTGCACAGCGTATGGACGTTTTATTTGCAAGTGGAACTGCTAACTGGGAACTTTCAATAAAAAAATAATGTAGCTTTTTTTTTTTGTTTTTCTTGTTAAAATTATGAATTTCCCCTGATGCTACACCGTAATAAGGACAAATCGACCCCACACCAAATGGGAAGAGTCCATTTAAGGGCAGGTGAAAAGTTGTGTGCTGCACGCGCCATCATTAATATATTTTCTGTTTCCACCCCCTTTGTGACGCGTACGCACGCAGGTTGTATTCCCGTATGCCAGAAAAAATACGCCACAAAAAAAAAATATGCTTAAAAAAAATACGCCTCAAAATGTCGCTCCAACAGGTGCACCTGCACATATGCGTGACACCGCTTTTCTGCATCCCACGGGAGAAATTCTTCCACCACCACCCCCCGAGCACCGGAGGGGGCAAATTTAGCTGTGCGCCCCCGACTCACCATTTGGTCGACTGTGGCTGGCTGCCTGCATGATTAGCTACTTTTCGCGGCTGCAAAGTGGGCAAAATGCGTAATTGAGAAAAAAAAAAAAAAAAAAAAAAAAGGGCAAACGTTAAGCAAAGCGAAGTAACGTGAAAAAGGGGGAAAAGAAAACGTCCTACGAAATAACAAAACAATTTTTCAAGTTGAACAACGAAAGAGAACGATTAATAGATTTGCCGCATGTCATCATAGAGGCACCCCATTTTTGAAGTCATTATTTCGTCATTAGCCAAGCCACTAATTCTTGTGCGTGCGTTCGTGACGTAAACGTGGGGGGAACGACGCGAGGAGAGGAAGATCCCACGCGTAGACGAAGCGGTCACGTGGGGAAGAAGCAGCCACGTTGAAACGACGCTATCACGTGGGGAAGAAGCAGCCACGTTGAAACGACGCTATCACGTGGGAACCACGCAGAACCCGCGAGCGAAGAAATAAAATGAGCACAAAGGGAGTAGCATGAATACGAACAAAAATAAAACGTTTCACAAAAAACTGAAGAACAAAAGAGTGATCAAGGAATTTTCCTACGTTTCTTTTAAGAAGGAAATTGCCAAGCTCTACGAAAAGGAGAAGGACTTCTTTAAGCAGATTCATAATGGAACCCTATCTTCTGAAGAGGTTGTAAAATGTAACAGGGCAAACGACCCGCATGTGGGGCAGGGAATGAATCGGGACGAGGGGGAGCACCCTGTAGACTCTGTCGGGTTGATGGTCAAGGTACGCAAAGGACACACGCCGCCCCGTTTGCGACGAACGAGTGCCCCAAGACAAGAGGCTACCAAAGGGATAGATCACAAAGTAGGTGTAACCCGCCGCGTATATGTTATGAAAGCCCCATCTGTGTGCGACAAAGATACAGAAAGTTTCCACTCGTGTTCTATGGAGAAGCACATCGAGGGGGATAGCGCCATAGGTCTAGTGAGCCGTGCAGGGAGGAACAAGTCCACAATGGAAAAAGGCAAAATGGTGAAAAGGGAAAAGTTGGAGTATGCAGAGAAGGAGACAAGTACACATAGCACTGTAAGCGACTCCACGCAGATAATACGACAAGAAGAAAAACAAGTCATAAAGAAATTGTTACAAATTATTATAACAAAGAAAAAAATCACCAATATTGTTAAAACATATTTTAATGAAAACATAACTTTTGTAACCACAAAAACGATGAAGTACATTTTAAAAAAGGCAAAAAAAAACGTGGACTTCCAGATGATAAGAATTCTGCTCATACAAAATGTAGATAAAAAAAATATAGAGACCACAATAAACACCAAAGGGAAAAGGAAATTATTCAAGAATTATATTTTTTCCAATCAAAGACTGAGGGCCATAGAATGTGCGCTCCTTCACATTTATCACATGGATGAAAATAATTTCACCTTTCGTGAATCTTATAAAGAGTTAGACATATCCTCAGATGAGTACCTGCTTTGTGTGCAGGCCGTGTGTATTTATCTGACGCAAAACGCACAGAATGACAAGGCCAATTATAGAAAGTACTGGGATATACATAAGCACGTTAAGGAGCTCTTGCATGGGAACTCCAGTGTATATGAGAGCACCAGTAGTATATCCGTGCATGGGACCACGGGCGTAGACACCCAGGGAGATGACGACATGCAGAAGATTAGCCAGAAGAAAAAGAAGAAAAAGAAGAAGAAGAAAAGCAAAAATGGCACCGAGGTAGATAAGGATATTGTTGGCCCTGTGCGCACTGACCAGGGGGGGGGTGCGAGCTGCATGACCGGGGGGGACAGCAGCATGGACAAAAGCCCCACCGCGAAACTGCCACATCAAGCGGGTGCGCCCCACGCAGGCTCTGAAGAACTACTCAAAATGGTGAGCGAAGAAATGGAAAAAAGGGACCGCGAAATTGACACACTAAAAAGGTCAATCGAGATGATAGAAAAGGATGTGAAGTTGCTTCTGAGGAAGAGGGACGTTAGGACAGATTCGGTGGACGATTCCTTGGAGGCTTCGAGAACGAGCAATTCTTCGTCCTGCAGCGCGGAGAAGTCACCTCCACAGGTGAAGTCACCTGCCACGTCAACCGCGAAGTCACCCGCCAAGACAGCCGCCACGTCAACCGCGGCCATCCCCATAAGCGAGGACGATGTAACGTCGTTCAGGCACAAGGCATTCGTCCTGATGAACCTGTTGAATGAGCACCTGACCGAGAAGGAAACCAAAACAGGCTTAACTGCGAAGAAGCAAACGGAAGGAAAGCCACTAACCCTAAATTATCTCAACGAGGAAATTGACAGACTGATAAGCATCATGACGACGGGCAACAAGCCGCGCGGCAACAAACCGTGTGGCGACGTGTGCAGCCCCTCGGAGGGCGTCCCCAACCTCGAGGAAGAAAGAAACAAATTGGTATCTCCCCAAATGAAGGGAGTCAAGGGCGTGAAGAACGTGAAGGGAGTGAAGGAAGTGAAGGGAAAGGCAACCCAGGGTGAGCACTTGCCCCAGCAGATACCTGGGGAGGTATCACATGTGATGAGAAAAGTAGGAGCCAGGGAAGCACACAGAATAATGCGCATTACGGGGAAGACGGCTTTTGCGGAAATGAACTTCCCCAAAGTGAGTCCAACCAAAGTGGGGTCCACCAAAGTCGGGCCAACCGCAATCGGGCCAGCCAAGGTCGGGCCCACATCCGAGCTAAAGAAAAACGATGCGACAAAGATGGAGAGGAAGGTGTCCCCACCAAGCAGCTACGCAGATAGGATGAAACAAAGGCAAAAAAAATCATCCGTCTACGCGTACGACATAGGTACCACTCGGTGGAATAACCACTCTAGTGTCCTGGAACCGAAAAGGGAAAGGAAAAAAAATAGTATCGTTGAATACGTTAATAATTTTATGAGCAGCGCAGCTAGGGATAAGTTAAACAGAGAAATATCGTCCCTGGAGAGTATAAAGAGGGAAGACATGGTCACATCACAAAACACGAGCTCAGATGCATCTGCCATTGTGGTCAACACGTATAAGAGGAGAAACTACTTCCAGGAATACATGAACTACTGCAATGCGGCTGAGGAGAATGATGGAGATGGAGAGCAGAGTGATCTGCTATCAGTGAACAAGGCCCCCCATGTGTACTCCCGTGGAGGGAGAAGCACCAACCAGTGGAAGCAAGAGAATAAAGAGAAAAGAGAAAAGGAAAAGAAGGAAGATAAAGAAGGGATGAGCGATAAACGAGCAAAAAAAGAACACCTGATGAATCTGAATGAAAAACAAACCAACCCCACGCTGAGCATGGGCAAGGTTAACAGCGGCAAGACCACGACACCAAATCACAGCGTCGAGAAACGAGACACCCAAGTTGCGGAAGACTCCATTGGCCATCAGGAGGAAGAGAAGGGGAAGAAGAAACGGAAGGAGCAGAAGGCAAGTGCTCATGAGGTAGCGCCGGGGATAGTGATGGCGCAGAGACGGGACGAAAAGGAGGACACACCAAAGGAAAGGAAGAATAAAGAAGGGGATAAGAAACAGAGTGAGGGGGATAAAGACGACAAAGAGGAAAGTGATGATGAGGAGGAGGACGATGACAAGAAGCAACCTCCGCAGCAGTTGGACGAGCTCGACAAGCTCAGCGACCATGCGACGGAGAGTGGCGACAGCGTGGTTTATAACTACAATTTGTATAACGCCATTTACGACCTGAACGAACAATTTTCCAGTGTGGTGAAAAATATGTATTTGGAGAAGGACGCTGGGGGGGGGACCCTTGGAGGACCTGCGGAAAATGAAAACGTGAAGGCGAAGGGGAAGAAGGAAAAGGGAAAAAAAGGAAGCAAGGGTCAGCAGGAAATGGGAGACTCGAGTGAAGTGGGTGACATCAGGGAGAGTAGCGACAAAAAGAGGAGAGAGGAGAAACTCAAGAAAAAGGCCAAAAAGAAGGAGGAGAAACGGCGAAGGAAGGAATTGCTCCTGGAAGAAAAAAGGAAAGTGAAGGAAACAAAAAAGGAAGAGAAAAAAAGAATAAAACAAATGAAAAAGGAAGAAAAGAAGAAATTGAAAGAGGCGGAGAAGGAGAAGAAAAAGAAGTTGAAGGAGGCGCGGGAACTGGAGGAAATAAAAGCGAAAGAGGCAAAGAAGGCAAAAAGGATTGCAGCCAAAGCAGCCGCCAAAAAGGTACAGAAAAAGTCAGCCGCAACCACAGCGGCCAAGCGCATGGAAGGGAATACCTCAGAGTACTCCTCCATGAGGGAGGACAACCCCAGTGAAGACACCCAGCCGGAACCCCCTCGAAACGACGACTACAACTTCATCGAAGCCACGTCCAGTGACAAGCACAGGAAGATGAAGACGCACGGGGGAAGGATCATATATGAAGAGTACATAACTCAGGAGAAGGCAATTAGAGGTATCATCAAGAAGAAGTACATACGGGTAAGTGACTACAGAGTGTATCATTTGGTCGGGTTGGTGTTTGCGTGGATGGGCTCCTTTGTGTCTTCGTTACGCGAGGGGGGTGAATCCTTTGGGCGCGCCTTTCGGGCGGCCGTCCGCGCGTCCGCCGATTGAAAAGTGTGTGCGCTGCTTCTCCCCCGCGGCGTCATCGTGTCAACGTGTCATCGCATCACCGCGTCCCCTGTGCGGTTTGAACGATTGTTCATCGCTTAAGACGGCTGAATACCGATTTTTACACCGCCCCTCCCCTTATCGCAGGGCATCCTGACCGTCCGGAGACACGACTACGGGTTTGTCGTCTGCAACGACAGAAAGGTTCATATAAAGTCGAAGAAGGACATGAACAGAGCGATCGACGGGGACGCAGTGGTGGTCAAGCTGAACAGGGACACAAGGGGAGAAGCAAGCGAGGGAGGAAAAGTGAAGCGTGGAAAAAGGGTGAACGATAAGGAGCAAGCGCAAGGGGGAGCAAAATCAAGTGCTTGGCCAGAGGAGAACAAGGAAGACGAACTCACAGGAAAAATAATTTACATAGAAGAACACCACGGGTCGAATATACACTACGTGTGTATTTTTAGAGAAAAAATTAAAAAGCAAAAATTCAGCACGGCTATCCCATTTAAAAAAAGCATCCCATTTATTAAGGTAGAAAATAAACACATAATTGAATTCATGAAGAGGAGTAACGTCATGGACATAACAAACCAGTTAGTCTATATAAAAATATTTAGGTGGAACACAAATGAATTATTTCCAGAAGGAAGAATTGTAGAATTGCTTGGGCAAAATGACTTGTTTCACAATATGCAAAATGCTATTTTGCTTAACCACAATTTATATTTTAATTTGAAACAACCTTTGGAAGATGATTTTTTAAAAAAATTGAAGAACAAGGAGATTTTATACAGCGACATAGTAAAGGAGGAAATTATGAAGAGAATGGATTTGAGTAAAAAATGCATTTTTACCATCGATCCTGAAACTGCTAGAGATTTGGATGATGCTATTAACATCAGCAGAATAAGTAAAAAAAAAATCGCCAAATGTAATTTTTATATTAAAGTTATTCACAACTTGATGGTCCACAATGGAGAAATTGAAGAATCCATTTTGGAAAAAAATCTGTCCTTTTTTGTTAAAGAGGATGATGATTTTTTTCAAACGCTGAAGGAAAATAACTGCATCAAGGAGATGGAAGATATTAAGTATGAAAATTTTGTTAAGAATAAAATGGACGAGCAAAATAAAAAAAAAAAAAAAAAAAAAAAAAAATTTGTATATAGGGAATGAAAATGTGAAAAATTACACTTGCGGAAAGGACCAACACAAGCAGATAGACAAGCCCAATCGTAGCTCCTCTAGCAACAGGAAGAACCGCTCCGATGAGATGTGCACCCGTTACACACACCAGGGGAACCAACATATGGAAAGCAGCAGCCACACGGAGGAAAGCTCCATGCAGAAAAGCAACAGCAGTGAAGAAGCGATAGGCAACTACCACCACGTGGTGGGAAACCAGAAGGGAAAGTCCAAGTATGACCCGCTCAGGGCGAACAAGAATTATGGAGACTCCGAATCGGAGACAGGTGTCCTCAGCACCACGAGGGGAACACACACAGGTGTTAGGAAGGGCGACATGAGAGACAGAAACAATCACCTGGACAAGTGTGGAAACCCATTTGAGGATTCCTCTATGTGTAATTCTGGCTTGGGTGGGGAAAATGAGGAGAGAGCGCGTGGGAGCGCCAGGAGGAAGAAGCCGTTGTTACGGAAGCATAGCGGTCACGGGCAGGAGGATGAAGATGGAGAGGACGGTAACTACCATAGTCAAAGCCATGGCGACAACGAAGGTAGTACCGACCCCAGCAAGCTCGCCAAGTACCAGCACATCTTCAAAAAGTACCTGAACGAAGACATAGGGAGGGACGTCCTGACCAACCACGACTTGTTCTGCGAAAAGTGCAAGAGGCAAATAACCCTGAAGGAAATAATAAAAGACATGACGGAAAAAAAATGGAAAAAGTACAACTTGTTCGAAGTAGGAGTACACATTACCGACGTTGCTTATTTTATAAAAGAAAACTCTTCCCTCGACATTGATGCACGTAACAGAGCTATGACCATATATCTAACGCATACATGCTTCCCTATGATTTCAAGAATTTTAAGTGAGTCCTTGTGTAGCCTGGACCCTGTTAGCAGCCGTTTGTGCTTGTCCATATTTTTTTACATGGACAGTACAGGTAAAATTGATCACAATTCTTTTTTCCTCAAGGAAAGCATAATAAACAGTAAAGTCAGATTTACCTATCAGGAGGTTTACTTGCTTGTGAAAAATTATAGCAAACTGAGAAAGGTAATTAACCGTTTGATGAAGGAGGAAGGTAACAGGAGCGGTGCGCGCTTTATCGGAGGAGTCCCTGCTGGGGGGGATATGACTCCGTGGGGCAGTGTGTCAAGTCAGTGGGAGAAGCGGCAGGAGGGAGATGATGCAGTGATGGGGGGAACTGTTGGAGAGGCGCTCCACTATGGAGAGCACGTCGCACAGACCGCACAGACCACACACACTGCGCAAGTTGTGCAAGGTCAGGAAAAAGGGCCCGTCGCGCAGGCCGCGACTGAGAAGGAGCAGGGCAGCCAGAAGAGCAGCCTGTACAGGAAATTCCTCAACCTTCATTTTTACTCGAAGAAGAAAAAGAGCGCAAGTATCGAGTGCGAAAATGCCTCGTGTGAGAACCCTACCAATGGGCGGAGCGAAGCGGCTGCCGCGCACCACAGCAGTGGCATCAGCAACAGTGACGCGAACAATACTGTAGTTGAAAAGAATGGCGCAAACAAGGTGCCGCTCAACCAAAGCAACGGCCAGGACACAAAGAAGAAAAACACACTGATGAAGCAACACATTCTGCAACACGAAGAAGTAAAAGCAGGAGTAAAAGCAATTGTCAAAATATTCAAAAATTTGAACAATAGAAATTACAAATTGTCCTACAAGAAAATTTTCCACATTGTAAAAAATTTGTATTACCTGTACAAAATAAGCAAGCGGGCAAGAGTCATACGAAAGAATAATGGTTCCCTCCTTTTCAACAATGACAAAATGAATATCATTCTTTCAAGTACCTGTACACCCATAGCCATTGTAAACAAAAAATATACCTTTGCCAATTACTTAGTGGAAGAGCTCATGTTAAGTGCTAACAAATTAGTTGCGATTCGTCAGTACTTTAGTAAATACAGAAACGTGTCTGTGTTCAGGTGTCACAGTATGGATAATATAATTGAAACAAAGGACATCATTGAGGTGTTAGAAAAGCATGGAATATATTTGCAAGTATCTGACTTGAGACATATTTTAAAGTTCTTAGATAACGCGACTAGTGTCATTAAACAGAAGAGCAAACCTATTTCAGACATTGTCTGTGCCTATGCCAAGAAAAAAATGATGAGGGCAGAATATCACACCTTTCAACATATTAAGGACAACAAAATGAGTACTTACCACTACGCCCTTTCTTTTCTTTTGTACACGCATTTTACCTCTCCTATTAGGAGATATCCCGACATTTTAGTTCACCGCGTTATAAAGAAAATCCTCAGTGATGAGAACAAGCTCAGCAGCCAGTTGTGCACCAGGCAGGAAATCCTGGCCCTACCGGACACTTCAGACGTGGTGCGTAGGAAAGGAGTAGCAGCGTGCCTGCGTTTTGGCGTATTATCTATATTAGCGCACGATATATAAGGCTACGCCATTTGTGCACATTATACCATGCTCTCACGTGTCACTTCTCACGTCGCACGTCGCACGTCTCACCCATGTGCCGCCCCCTTTCCCCCCCTTTAGGGCATAATTGAGGATATTTGCGAAAAATGCAACAACTGCAAGACAAGGTCCAAGTGGGCCCAGATAGACTGCGAAATTGTAAGAAGCTTCTTTTGTGATGAGAAGTGGGGCGAGATGGGATGGAAGGCAGTCCTTCCCACCAGTTGTGTCTCACTTGCCATGTGGAAGTGGATGGTCCTCCTTATTCGATTCACGAATATACACCATTTGAGGAACACCTTCGTTTGTTCTGTAGCCGCACGGGCGTGAATTATTTCTCTGTTTTTTTTTTTTTTTTTTTTTTTCAGGCTTTTTTCTGTTTGTATTTGCAGAAGCACGACTATCCTGGTTACAACAGGGGTGAGTTATTCGTCCGCTCGTTCATTTGTTCATTTGTTCATTTGTTCATTTGTTCAATCGTGTTGTGCTCACATGTTTTTTTGGTTTTTTCATCTCACCGGCGCGCATGTTACATGTCTCTCCCGCCACACACAGGCATCATCATGGATATATACAAGGAGAAGGCCTCTATATTCTTCAAGTCTTTTTCATTTGAAAATGTAAAAATTGAGAGAGAGATTATTTTTCCGCTCGAAGGAGATTCAGTAGATCTGCACGCTGTGAAGCGATCTTATGTGAAATATTCTTTTCCCGCACTGTGCAATTGTTTACTCACCATGTCCTCTCCCCCCCTATAGAGCCTCTACTACGTCGGTTACGAAAAGCATATAAGCAAAATGAATAAGAGCCACCAGGTAGAATTTTCGAGGCGCCCCTTTTGTTTCCCCATTCCCTGGGGAGAAGACTCCCTGCGCCCTGTGCACATAGATTATGACCACTCGCGCAAACGTGCAAACATGCGAATACACATTTGCATGGACCTCTACACTTCCCCATCTCAGGCATATTTAAGCAACTACGTTATTTATGCAAATACGGCCCAGCAGGAGGTAAGGTGGAAAACAAGGAAATGCAACACAAGCATGGAGCACAAAGGGCAAGCTGGCCCAAGGCCGCAAACGTGTGTATGACGTGCATATGTGCTACACATCTTTTGGTATCCCCCTCCTTTTTTTTCCCCCCCTTTGCAGCTTACACTTAGTGTTTACAGTGCCAACAAGAGAAAGCTCGTCATGCGAAAGGTGTACAAGGTATGAATAGGGACATATAGTTATGAGCAATCCTGAGAAAGAAAAAAAAAAAAAAAAAAAAAAAAAATCCCCGCTGCTGTGTTCAATGGAACCAAGCACCTCCCCCCGGTTGATCATTTTCACCACCGCGACGCTTATGCACATGCGGAGTAAAAAATAAAAATAAATAACATGTGCAATTATTTATTTTATTTTTTGTTTTTCCCCCCCCCTTTCCAGCGCTTCGATTATATTCCCCTATATTTTTTCCCCTTGAGCACGATGCCTCCATCGTATTTTCTGGCCGTCGCCATTGACAGATGAAGAGGAAGCGCGAGTTGCAAATGAAATAACAAACAAGTGCAAGGGTTGAACACCGTGAAATTACACAAGGACAGAGGGACAAGTCCCCAAGAGAGCGAGCCATCGGTTGACGAGCTTCCCATGGGGACGCCAAGATAGAGGAACCGCGGGTATTTAGAGGCAACGGATGGGAAGCGCATGTGCCACCATTACCCCTTCGTAACGTCGCCTGTGCGTTCCATTTCGCGCTATCACCCTTTGTAGCATTTGTTCTCCGTGTTGCCGTCCTCTGCGCCTTTCGTGCCGCGCACTACTCTGTAACTGTGGTCGAGTAGCATGCGTCATTTAAGCCTGCGCAAAAGCAGACTTTTTTTTTTTTTTTTTGGTTTCACCCCAAAGTGCGCCCGTCGCGTATGAATAGGGGATAACCAGTTTAGCGGCTAACCGGATAGGCGGCTTGCCCATCAATTTGTTAACCCCCAATTTGTAAATAACTCATTTGTGAATAACTCATTTGTATATAACTCGTTTGTATATAACTCGTTTGTAAAAAAACCCATTTGTGGGTCGTTCCCTCTTGAAGGGCTCAACCTACCCTTTTGCCATTTTTTCCTCCCCTCGCTTCCTACACACACAATGAGAAAGACGCACCTCTAGACCGAGTGTACTTTTCCTTTTCCGCCTCTGAGGAGAATCATTTTCGCGCTTGTGTCCCACGCGCCTATCGCGATCCCATCACGCAATATGACACACGTCAACCTCCTCGTCTATCTGCTGATGTGCCCCTTCAATGTAAGGCACATGCTCGATGCACCCAGCTTCCCATTCCGGTTAGGAAGCAAAATAGCAAAGGGTGAAACATTTATGTATGGAGAGACTGGAAGAGAAAACCTGAGAAGCTACTCTCCCCGATATGATGAAATGTACATGTTCGAGCTAGCTAAAATATACTACCAAATTGTATTAAAATATAAGAAGAATATTAGACAAGGACAGGAAGAGAATTATGATTTGGTGGTAAGTTCGTTTGAGAAGGAAGCCAACATGATGGGTATCTCCCTCCAAACAGTTCGCGTCACAACTGATTTCGTTTATCTCTTATACCAGAATGTGCAAAATGAAAATGAGATTGAAGTTAAGGTAAAAAAGGGGGGTGAAATATCTACCTATATGGACCTCCTAAGTGTGGAGTCTTGTTTGTACAAGCTCAACGCAGATGATTATAATTTAATGAAAAGAGTATCAGATCATAGCAAGCCAATAATGATCAGCACCTACCACATATATATACTGCTAACCGTGTTTTCTCTTTGCACTTATGTGGAGAAGAGTTTACTAATTGAATTTCCAGCGTTGAAAAAGTATCACATATTTGTAACCCTATGTTTGGTGTTTTGCCCAATAATTAGTTACCTCTTTTTTTTTTATATTTATATGAGCATATTTAGAGTGTTACTTATTTATGTGCTTTTTTACGCACTCTTTTGGACCCTCTTTGGTAGAAGGGGAGGGGAAAGGGTGGGTAAGCAATCGGGTTATTCAATAAAGCAACGTGATAATAACCCACAGGAACAATTACACACACAAGAAGAAAGACGAAGAAAGTGCTTGGTCCATATGAGATTAGCTAACTTATGCATTACTTACATTTGTATATTTGCAGTGGACTTTTATTTTTTCCCAAGGCAATTTTCCAAGTCGTTTTTTTATGGTAACACGTTGATGGACTTAGGGGTCGGGGGATGCATCACATCGAGTGCATATTCTTTAAACAGTAACAAGCTGCTCCTTCACTCTGGCAATTGCAAGGGACGCATAATCGATTGGAAGTATTTCATTTTGTTTTGCTTAGGAATAGCTAGGTACATTGCAGTGAAATTATTTAATTATAACTACAGCTTAACTGAGTATGGGATGCACTGGAATTTTTTTCTTACGCTCTTTTTTACACTCCTAATTTGTAACGCCTTACTTACGTTGATAAAAGGGGTTAGAAAGATCTTTCTCCTTAGCTGTGTTGGTATCTTTGTGTATGAATTTTTTATTTGGCACCTAGACATTACGAGTTACTTACTGGCAGACGATACAGAACGGACCCACTTTTTTTCTTTGAACAGAGAGGGCCTTATGAACGTCATTGGGTCTATCAATCTGTACCTCTTTTCCTTTTCGCTATGGAATGGGTATGTGCTGAAGGATGAGGTGCAGAATGGGAAGAAAGGACAATGGGAGGGATATGGCCAGCTCTCCCCAATTTACCTCACCCTGAAGTTGTTTGCCATGTCCCTCCTGTTCCACCTACTGCACCTCCTTTTGAATTACTACCACAACTACAGTGTACGCATTTTGTGCAACGCAAACTATATATGCGTTGTCTCCTCTGTGAGTCTCTTCGCGGCTGCCCTGAGCTACCTTGTAGAGGCAGTACTGCTACGGGAAAAAACCACCACCATCCCAGTTATGCAAAAAATGAATAGGCACACCCTCGCAGTGTTCCTCTTTTGCAACATAACCATGGGTACTTTCAACCTCCTGTTTCAGTCCCTTTTGTTTCCTCTATTTTTTGCATGCATCATTTTGGTGGTGTACTCATATGGTATGTTGCTCTTCGCGTCCCTGTTGCCTGGCCCCGCGGACAGGCAGAAGCAAGACAAGCAGAAGCGTGACTAGTTTGAGACTTCCCTGTCGGCCCCACCCAGTGGGCCTATTTTTCATCATGTGTCTCTATGCGTGTGCGTGTTCGTGTGCACGTGCACATTGCGTAGGTGGTGACCGAAGTGGGACGCCCGCGTTTCAGAACATTTTCCCATTTTTGCAAACTGCTCAGTTTTTCTTAGCGCGGGCGTCCCGCAAATCCCCGTAGTACTCCACATGCAAACATACAAAAAAGGGAACCGCTGCAGGAGCATACATACACATATGTGCACTCTTATTCGTGTGCGTGCGGGGAGGCGCAATTGGCTGACGGTCTCTGATCAGCGCATGTCACGCCGCCGGGTGTGGTGTCCTGTCCATAGTGCGTGTCCATGGTCACTTGAATGCAGCGAGACAACTCTTCCACCCCCATGTCGATTTTATTCCTCAGAAGGATTTCGTGGAATACCTTTACGATGTTTTCCTCGTAAGTTTTTATTTGCAAATCGACCTACACAAACAAGTGAAAAAAAAACTTATGCGCGTATGGTACGTGACATGTGCAGGGATCACGATCCCTCAGTATTTTTTTTTTTTTTTTTTTTTTTTTTTTTCCTTCCTCCTGTTGAATAAGTTTCAATTTGGGCAACACAACGCAAATTACTTTCGAATAAAGGTCCATAAGATTCATCTCGTTTTCTTTCCTTTCTCGTGAAATGACTCTTCTCAGTTCATCATTCACCGCGCACTGTTCCTTTATTCTATTTTGCAACGCCTTCAATTCGATTCTCCCTGACTCATCTTTGTCCTTTTCCATTTTGTTCTTTAACTCTGATCTGAAGGGGGATGGGGAGAGAGCAATCAATTGGTACAATGACCAGGTGATTGTATGTTTGTGGGGGAAGGGTGTAGAGGGATTAATGACGTGGGAAGAAAACATCCTCATGGGTATGCTCCAATTCGCTTAAAGGAGTACATTTTTTTCTTCAAGGCTGCATTCTCTTTCTTGGCGTCACCGATGGTTTTGGCCACTTCGGCCTGCTGCGTCTGCATGGCGGTCTATAAGTGGGAAAGTGTGGACGGGAGGTTTGCCAAACGGATCACAGCTCTAAAGAAGTTATCATCATAAATGCACAAAGACACTCGAAATATGCACACGTGTCCAGTATGTACAATTATTCAGGCCAAACAAGTATATAAAGCAGCCCCCCCAATACCTTCGCACTCTCCTTCACATTCGCTTCAAACTTTGTACAAGCGGCTATGCACATTTCGGTCATCTTTCTGTTATCTTCCCTTTTTTCCTTCTCCTTCTTCCGACCAATTTGCAGTAGTTCAAGAGACACATTCCTGTACTTTCTGTAAGGGTGAAAAAAAAAAACATCCCAGTGGTGTGTGCAGAGGGATTTTTTTTTTTTTTTTTTTTTTTTTTTTTTTTTTTCTCAAATGGCTAGTCGTATTGTTCTCCCGCCTTACTGAATTAAAAAATCAACATCGAGGAGAACGTTATTTCTAATTTGTCCAATTTGGTGCATGTGTCTTTTTCGGATTTTCCTCAGTACACGTTCGTATTTCTCAATCAGGTGAATTTTTTCGCGTTGCTCTTCTGCATTTCTGTGTTTATAAATTTCGATGGTCTCGATTAGCTACAACGGGGGTTGGACGAATTCCACGTGGAGCGATCAGGTGTCAATTAGAAAAGGGGAACAAAGCTCGTACAAGTGGTTACGTACATGTGGGTGGACACCTCCCCCATATGTATGTATTCATTTCTTTACCTGCGGAATAGGGCACGAACTTTCCCCTTCTGGGTCACCTGCGCCAAGGTCATCATCCCTACAAGGCGGCCAAAAAAAAAAAAAAAAAAAACACATATGATAACAGGAGAACAATGCTCACTGATCCCTCATGTAACTTTTTTTTTTTTTTTTTTTTTGTACACATTTGATGATATCCTCTTTTTCGTCATTCACAATTTTGGGATAACCTCCTCATTAATGTCCTATTGGTTGTTTCCTCCCTCTTCTGCTGATTTTCACTCTCCATTTGGATCCTGTTTTGTGCGTCTTTTGCGTTTGTTTTATCTTCCTGGTTCAGTACCCCCTCTCCCCCCTTTGGTAGACCTTTCTTTTTCCGCTTGTGCGTTTTTTTCTCTTTTTCCAGCTTGAACTTGAGCATGTACAGGTGCTCAATCAGTGTTTTAAACTGTACATGTGAGTGATGAAGAGGAAAATGTGATAATACTTCACGCGTATAGAAGATATACCTCGGCTAACCATACCAATGTGTTCACTCCTTTTTTTTTTTTTTTTTTTGTGCTTCTCCCCCCGAAGGCGTTTACTCAGGTGAAGTTACTTCACGAGGATGAAAACTCACCTGAGAGTCTACTTTCATGCCATGAGCAGGAATTGGGCTCACATTAACCCCCACCGTGGGGATGCTTTCCTCATTGGCATCCTCCCCAAGGGCATGCTTTACGTAGTTCTGGCAGTTGTTAGCAGTCGACATGCTATAACATAGGTCGCTTTAGCGTGGAATTACCTTCTTCCTTTCTATATTTTAAGATGAAGGAAAAAGACAGAACAAAAGGGAGGTTTTTTTTTTTTTTTTTATTTTCCTCCTTTTTAAGTTCCAACTGGCATAATAATTTGCGGAAAAAGAAAGGGACAAAACGGGACAGCGGAAAAGGGGAAAAAAACAAAAAAAAAATTCCTGGGAGGTTAACTCGGTAAGCATTTCCTCCATGCGACAGTCAGTTGAAAGTTGCTTCCCTTACTCATCCCTCCCCTGTGCAAATTACTCGCCCACACGTGTGCGCGCTGCAGTTGTAAAGGCACGGGAGGGAATTTTTCAGAAAGGTGTGTCCATCAAAAGGCAAGAGCAGTGAAAAAAAAAAAAAAAAAAAGTGGCAAAATTGGTGTGCACATTAATGTGCAATAAAACGTTCCGAAAATTGTTTCCTCAAGTGTTGCCTCAAATGTTCGTGCAACTTGGCACACCAGGCGGGGGCCGCTAAACGGCGCGGCTGCGGTGGACCTGACGTTGGCGTGAGCATACGACGTTGCCTGAGGCAACCAAGAGGAACCTCCATGGATAAAAAAAATAAATAAATAAAATGAATACATAAATAACAAAATATTATAAAATAAAAAAAATATATATGTATTATAAAATAAAGAGCATACCAAGGGAAAAGTTGCCCATGACTGAGCGCTGCATGCACTGTGTAGAACAGCCCTGAGTTGGAACTCCATTTTATTATATTTTTTTTTTTTTTCAAGCTTGCTCTTCACAGAAGTGTTCTTTCCTCCCTCCCCGAATATACTTCCATCATCTGGCGCATGATCTTTATGCGAAAGGGCCAAGTTTAGCAGAGGAGAAATTCGGGACATCACCCCCCCCCCACGATTGCACCTTCTACAGAGCTGCAGCTAATCCATTCAAGTGGTTAAGCAGCGTGCGTTTGTCAGGTGGGGAAAAATCACCTGTTGTGCATTTCAAGCGTTACTGCGCAAGATTCACAGGGGGGCAGCGTGAAGCAGGGGAAACCCTATATTCGCCAGACAGCCGCACAAGAATGAAAGTGGGAAGACTGGTCCAGCTAGTGACCCTGCTACTGTGCACCGCCACTGTCAAAGCCATACTCAGGCATGCCGCGAATGTGAGCGCACAAGGAAAGTGGGCCCTCGAAAGGAAAGGGAACTCGAGGGACATGCAATTCATGGCCAGTAAAGTAATAAAGGGGGTAACTCATAATAGGAAAATCTCTCCACACTCATCGCATTCAGAACACATGGTGAGTGAGGGAAATGGGCTAGCAGAAGAGACAAATAGAAAAGGGGAACCCCTTGGAGACATTTGCTTCATCGCAGGAGTAGGAGACACCAATGGATACGGGTGGGGAATTGCAAAAGAACTGAGCAAAAAAAACGTAAACATAATTCTAGGTGTATGGCCACCAGTGTATAACATTTTCATGAAGAACCTCCATAATGGAAAATTTAATGACGACATGGAGATAGGGGACGGTAGAAAAATGGACCTTCTCGACATCCTTCCCTTCGATGCTGCATTTGATTCGTTTAGTGATATAAATGAGGAAACGAAAAAGAATAAAAGGTATGCTAACTTAGAAAATTATTCAATTGAAGAGGTTGCAAATTTGGTTTATAAAAGGTACGGGAAAATAAATATGTTAGTTCATTCATTGGCTAATGGAAGAGAAGTGGAGAGGAGTCTACTTGACACAAGTCGAGATGGTTATTTGGATGCACTGAGTAAAAGCACCTATTCTCTAATAGCTCTATGCAAATATTTCTGCCCAATCATGCACCCCGAATCGAGTGTGATTTCATTGACTTACTACGCGAGTCAGAAGGTGGTGCCTGGGTATGGGGGAGGCATGTCAAGTGCTAAGGCAGCATTAGAATCTGATACGAGAACTTTAGCCTATCACCTGGGGCGAAAGCACAAAATTAGAGTTAATACGATTAGTGCCGGGCCTCTTAAATCAAGGGCAGCAACTGCCATCAAGAAGGCCAATGTGCAACAAGGAGAAAGCGAAACGGAAAAAAAAAATTTGGCATTTATAGATTACGCCATTGAGTACTCAGAAAAGTATGCACCTCTTCAGCAGAAGTTGTATTCCACAGACGTCGGGGCCGTGGCCGCCTTTTTGCTGTCCAAGGAAAGTAGAGCAGTCACTGGCCAGACCATTTACGTGGACAACGGGCTCAACATTATGTTCGGCCCCGATGATTTGTTTCAGGGCAGGGGGGACTAGCGGGTAAGTTGGGCTCGTAGGAGATGCAAACCACTTGCAGCCTTCTTCACTAAGCAAACTAGTTTTTAAAAAGGGGGAAAAAATACCTTTGCACGAAAAAAAATTTAAAAAAAAAAAAAAAAACTCGAATTTAAATATTAAAAGGGGGAGAAAAAAAAAAATGTTTATATGTTCACTGCGCCCCGTGGAACAACACCCCCTCGGGATGAATTCCTACAGGTGGCGTTTGTCGATTGTTGCTCAGACACAGCTACGCAAGGTGGAAGAGCGAACCCGAGTCTCCTCGCTTACATATAGGTGTGTCGGGCAAAGCGGATGTAATATGCCGCCATTTCTTCACGACTTATTTTTTACAATTTTTTGTAGCTGCTTTTTGTATTTCAAATAATTCGGGTCCTCCTCTGTTTTAAAAAAGGGGTAAATATTTTTAAAAATAGAATCGGCATTTATAACAATTTCGTCTTCCTCGTCATCCTCCGTGTTGTCTTCATCTTCTCCCTCCTCTGACTCGGGTTTTGCTCCGCAGTATGGAGCAGATTTTTCTTGCTCGTGTCCCGCTCCGGTGTGTTCCTCCCCCTTTTTCCGCAACAAATTGGTGAACCATACCTTCTCACTTTCTTCTAAGTCGAGGTCGGACTGGAGGTCAACGTCCGAGTCGACGTTCATTTCCACATGGTGACTGGATTGTTCTTCTCCCTCCTGGGCATGGTCAACAAGGGGTTGAATCCCTGTTTGCTCACCTCTGTCCAGGCCATCCTTTTTTGTCAATACATCGTCTTTCCCCTTGGAGTAGAATTCTCCTCCATCTGCGTCGTCCTCGGGGATGTAACGGGGGACTTTAAAAATGGTCGAGGTGGACTCCTCGCGCTTGTTCTTGCTGTTCTTCTTCTTTTTCTCCATGCCGCTCATTCATAAAAAAAAAAAAACAGGAACCGACTCACCAGCGCGCGTTTTTGTAACGCATCGTTGATGATTGTGTTGCTGTTTCGCTCCTCGCTGTTTGGCTGTTCTGATATCTTCTATATGATATTTCCCATTTCATATTTCCCATTTGATATGCGCCCCCAATCAGCTATTTTTTTGCCGCTTCCCCTGCTGACCCTTCGGAACAGCCAAAACGCGATTATAGCTAACTGGAAAAAAAAAAAAAAAAAAAAAAA